>NC_037673.1:36716040-37016040 GCF_003255815.1 Theropithecus gelada | reverse complement strand
CTTTTTAACACTCAGTATGACAAAAGGAGAAGTAATCATGAAGTATGTTTTTTTTGTTTGTTTATTTGTTTGTTTTTTGAGACCGAGTCTCGCTCTGTCACCCAGGCTGGAGTGTAGTGGTGCGATCTCAGCTCACTGCAAGCTCCACCTACTGCGTTCAAGCTATTCTCCTGCCTCAGCCTCCCAAGTAGCTGGGACTACAGGCACCCGCCACCAGGCCCGGCTAATTTTTTGTATTTTTAGTAGAGATGGGGTTTCATCATGGTCTTGATCTCCTGACCTCATGATATGCCCGCCTTGGCCTCCCAAAGTGCTGGGATTACAGGCGTGAGCCACCGCGCCCAGCCATCATAAAGTATGGTTTTAAAAAAATTTCTTACAGATAGGGTCTCACTATGTTATCCAGACTGGAGTGCAGTGGCTATTTACAAGTTCAGTCATGAAGCACTTTAGCCTCAAACTCCTGGACTCAGCGATCTTCCCCTGCCTCAGCTTCCTGAATAGATGGGACCACAGGCACATGCCACCATGCCCAGCTAATGCATATCTAAGTACGATGGTCATCTAAAAGAAAACCACTTGTAATTGAGTTGTTAGCTTTTTTTCATGAAATATTATTTTTACTTGAAAGAATGACTCACAAAGTACAGTTGTTCAGATTTAAGTATTTGGCAAACATTTTCTCAAAAATAAATGAAATGAGTTTATCACTTTAAGAAAAACAAGTCAGGCGTGGTGGCTCACACCGGTAATCCCATCACTTTGGAAGCCGGGGTGGGAGGATAACCTGAGGCCAGGAGTTCGAGACCAGCCTGGCCAACATGGCGAAACCCCATCTCTACTAAAAATACAGAAAATTAGCCAGGCATAGCTGGGCATGGTGGCTCACGTCTGTAATCCCAGGGCTTTGGGAGGCCGAGGCAGGTGAATCACCTGAGGTCAGGCATTCAAGACCAGCCTGACCAACATGGCGAAACCCCCATCTCTACTAAAAATACAAAAAAAAAAATTAGCTGGGCTTGGTGACATGCACCTGTAATCCCAGCTACTCGGGAGGCTTAGGCAGAATTGCTTGAACCTGAGAGGCGGAGGTTGCAGTGAACAGAGATCATACCACTGCACTCCAGCCTGGGCAACAAGAGCAAAACTCCATCTTAAAAAAAAGAAAAAAAGAAAGAAAATTAGCCTGTAATTCCAGCTTCTTGGGAAGCTGAAGCAGGAGAATCGCTTGAACCTGGGAGGCAGAGGTTGCAATGAGCTGAAATCGCACCATTACACCCCAGCCTAGGTGACAAGAGCAAAACTCTATTTAAAGAAAAAAAAAAAAAACTGACTATACTTGTTGCCAATTATTAAAATACTTGTACTTTTCCTAAATATGTAACTGAAGCCAGCTTTTCTTTCCTTTTTTTTTTTTTTTTTTTTTTGAGATGGAGTTTCGCTCTTCTAGCCCAGGCTGGAGTGCAATGGCACGATCTCGGCTCACTGCAACCTCTGCCTCCCGGGTTCAAGTGATTCTCCTGGCTTAGCCTCCTGAGTAGCTGGGATTACAGGCTTGCACCACCATGCCCAGCTAATTTGTGTATTTTTAGTACAGACGGAGTTTTACCATGTTGGCTAGGTTGGCCAGGCTACCCTCGAACTTCTGACCTCAGGTGATCCATCTGCCTCGGCCTCCCAAAGTGCTGGGATTACAGGCATGAGCCACGGTGTCCAGTGAGGCCAGCTTTTCTTTCTTTCTTTTTTTTTTTTTTGTCTGAGACAGAGTCTTGCTCTGTCGCCCAGGCTGGAGTGCAGTGGTGAGATCTTGGCTCACTGCAAGCTCCGCCTCCCAGGTTCACACCATTCTCCTGCCTCAGCCTCCGGAGTAGCTGGGACTACAGGCGCCTGCCACCACACCCGGCTAATTTTTTGTATTTTTTTTTAGTAGAGACAGGGTTTCACCGTGTTAGCCAGGATGGTCTTGATCTCCTGCCCTCGTGATCTGCCCGCCTCAGCCTCCCAAAGTGCCGGGATTACAGGCGTGAGCCACTGCACCCGGCCAAGGCCAGCTTTTTAAATATATTATACTTCAATTAAATAAGTCACAAAATGTTGACATGCTAGACAAAGTAATAGACATAAAAAACCAGGTTTGCTCATTCTGCTTACCAGCAGAACTTAACAAAATCCTTTGCCAGCAGAATTTCACAAAGCCCAACTCAATGACTGAGTGTAGACCTCTAGAAGAATGCCCTGGAAACAATAAGCAGGTTAGAGCACAGGTTCCCACATCTCTTGCTTGAATCAATGCATTTTTTTAAAAAAGGTAAGTTCAGTGTTCCCACCCCTTGCCTCTTCCACTATATAAGATAGTGTCCCACAGGATTCATGGTTGTGCCTCTGTAATCTAATCTATAACCAGATGTACTCTTACACCCAAACTTGGATGAGATTTTGCTGTAATGTAATTTATGACTTTTTTTTTTTGAGACAGAGTCTCACTTTTTATCACCCAGACTAGAATGCAGTGGCATAGTCATGGTTCACTGCAACCCGGAACTCCTGGGCTAAAGTGATCCTCCTGCCTCAGCCTACCAAGTAGCTGGGACTACAGGTCCACACCCAGCAAATTAAAAAAAAAAAATTTTTTTTTTGATTTTGCTTTTAGAGATGGGGGTCTCATTACATTGCCCAGGTTGGTTTTGAATGCCTGGCCTCAAGAGATCCTCATGCATAGGCCTCCCAAAGTGCTAGAATTACAGGTGTGAGTCACTATACCCAGTTTATGAGCATGTTTAATGTAATTTCTGAGCACATGCAGAACTTCCAACCCCTGATATGTAAGCTGTGGGCTAAAACACTACTTTGGAACAGTCTAACAGAAACTCTCTGAAAGGTTGCAATCCTGACTCTGAATTAAACTGACTTTAATTCTTTAAAAGTGGGTTATTTTTCTTTAGTTGACAGCAGATAGAGATACCAGAATTCAGCTATACATTACTCATCAAGACACTAAAGACATTTGCAAAAATATGAAATAATCGCATTCTTCTCCCTGTTTTAGTTTTAGAAACTATAGTGATTTCTCATTTTAAAAAAGTGTTATATTAACATGTATTAAGCTTGTTATGCTTTTTTTTTTTTTTTCCTCTTTTTGTGATGGAGTCTTACTCTGTTGCCCAAGCTGGAGTGTAGTGGCACGATCTTGGGTCACTGCAACCTCTGCTTCCCAGGTTCAAGCGATTCTCCTGCCTCAGCCTCCTGAACAGCTGAGACTACAGGCGCATGCCACCATGCCCAGGTAATCTTTGTATTTTAGTACAGACGGGGTTTCACCATATTGGCCAGGCTGAACTCGTGATTCACGTGCCTTGGCCTCCCAAACCACTGGGTGCTGGGATTACAGGCGTGAGCCACTGCGCCTGGCCTTGTTATGCTTTTAAATACATTGGTAAACATTTTAATTTTCAGTTAATGAGTTATTCACAAATTTTTTTTTTTCTTTTTTGAGACAGAGTCTCGCTCAGTCGCCCAGGCTGGAGTGCAGCGGCGCCATCTCGGCTCACTGCAAGCTCCGCCTCCGGGGTTTACGCCGTTCTCCCACCTCAGCCTCCCCAGTACCTGGGACTACAGGCGCCCGCCAAAACGCCCGGCTTTTTTTTTTTTTTTTTTTTTTTTGGCATTTTTAGTAGAGATGGGGTTTCACCGTGTTAGCCAGGATGGTCTCGATCTCCTGACCTCGTGATCCACCCGCCTCGGCCTCCCAAAGTGCTGGGATTACAGGCGTGAGCCACCGCACCCGGCCGAGTTATTCACAAATACTAATACATGCAACCAATATGTAACGAAAACTCTCTGGAATCCTGAATTATTTTTAAGGGTATCAAGGGGGTCCTAAGACCAAAAAAATTCATAATTACATGTTCTAGGGAAGAGGTCAGCAAACTTTTCCTGTAAAGTGCCAGAGTCCGTATTTTAGGCTTTGCAGTCTTGTGTAAACTACTTGGTTTAGCAGTTGTAGTGGGAAAGCAGCCACAGGCAATATGCCAATGAATTAAGTTAGTGAGATTACACTTTGGGGAGCTTTGTTGCTATGCGGGAATATCACACCAACATTGTTCAATCTTCCAATTTGTGGAGTTGAAAACTTTCAATTGTGTATTTTGTCTCAAATTAAAAACAAACTCGGTGCCAGGCCACCACTTTTCAATCTATGGTATACCAAATAAACTGATAGCTAGAGACCCAACTGCCTATTTATATAACAATAATGTAAAAATCTAGTTTTTCTTGGTATATTGTCTATGTCAAATTTAAGTGTAGCTTGGTAACATCATAGAACTTACAATTTTCAGAAATATAGTCAAGTCTTTGAGGGAGTAAAAATGTAATTCAAATGGCAAAAGACCAATTTAGAGTAATTCAGTTATTGATTTGTTAAATTCTAAAGAACGTAACTGGAAGCTTTCTTAGGTGAGATTCTAAATAAGGACAGCTTTCTAAAAAGTGCTTTGATTTATCCACTCAGGTTGCCTTCTGTAGTAAATGGAGCCTCTTTTACCCCACTGCTTTCTCCTATCCTTCTGCTACAGTTCATACCTACCCAAATAGAAAAATTATAGTGAAGTCCTTTGTCTCTGCTTGAAGCACCTTAAGGACAGGAAACATTTTGTTAGTTTGATAGTCCCAGCACGAGGCACAAGGCAAGTATTCAGTTTCTTAGGACTGTATGATCTCTTGGGTTCCTATCTCATACAAGTTCCTGTACTAGTGCTGGGAATGAAAAGATGAAGTGGGTCTCTCTGCCACGATAAAAAGCCCGGCAGCGGTCCACCGGCACTCAGCTCCTCCTGAAACACGTATTTTATACTAAGGGGCCACAAAGTCAAAAGACAGCGACATGCAAATGAAAAAGCCTGATGAATTCTAATTTACACTGAAGCCCTTGAAGAAAATAGTGAGATATTGGTCCATATCCCTCTCTGTGACAGGGAGCTACCAATTCTTTACTCTCATAACAGCAGTTACTTGAAGTCGCGCACTCATATAGCTGCAGTTAGGCCATTCCGACGCGGGAAGTTCCAAGACTCAGGTAGAGCACGCGCTTAAACCAACGGAACCAGACCAGTCTCCTAGGCCAGACACAGGACCTAGCTCCCACCTATCGTATCCCTCCTCCCTCCTTCCTCCCCACCCCACCCAAACCCCATCCCGCCCCTCTCCTTCCCAGTTCCCTCCCCTTTACCCTTCCCTTCCCTTCCTTCCCTCCGTCCCTTCCCTAAATAACCTACTCTACTTTTACCCTTCCACACCTCGAAACCCTCAACCCCCTGCAAAGCATCGGCAGACTCTTCGCTCCACCCCCAACCTCTAGCCCTCTCCCAACAGCTTCCTCTTCCCAGGCCAGAATGACGTCTTCCAGTCCCCCACCATATGAGCCGGAAGTGCGTCATGTCGAGGCGCCAAGGCGCTCGTTTGGCGCGCGCGCCCTAGGCGGCGGATCTAAGCTGAGTTCTTGGATCTTTTCTTGTTTCTCCCTGGCGTTTGACTTTTTCTGGACCCTGGTGTCTACGATTTCCGAGATGCCGTCTTCTTTGTTGGGCGCAGTGATGCCGGCCTCTACATCGGCCGCAGCCCTGCAGGAAGCTCTGGAAAATGCTGGACGGGTCATCGACCGTCAGTTGCAAGAGGACCGCATGTACCCGGACCTTTCCGAGTTGCTTATGGTGTCTGCCCCAAGTGAGTGATAGTGACCCTGCTTTCTCAGCCTAAAGGACTCGCGCCTGACTTCCTAATTTGCTACTTATCCCCAGCGTTAGTCCCGGCGAGGATATCCTGAGATTTATGGCACTGTTGGCTGCATTTTTGGAGAACAGCAAGCAGCTTATTTTCAGGTTTTTTCCTTTCCTCACTTTCTTCATTGTAGATACTTGAGAGGGCAAGAGCGAAGAGCAAGCTCCCAGTTGAAGCAGAAAGAGGCAAAGACCCCAACCTTAATGAGCTTCTCGCCGCACTCAAGTGTTTATGGCTAAGGCCATATGAGAAGCATCTTCAGATCCAAGTTCTAAATTTGTTCATTTCTCCTATTAGTATTTGAGTAGAGCGTAAGAGCAAACGACATTAATTTGGAAATGTAGCATGTTATCTTAAAGATACGCTTTGCTTTATTTTTATTTATTTATTTATTATTTATTTATTATTTATTTATTGAGACGGAGCTTCCCTCTTCTCCCCGGGCTGGAGTGCTATGGCCCGATCTCGGCTCATTGCAACCTCCGCCTCCCGTGTTCAAGCAATTCTCCTACCTCAGCCTCGCGAGTAGCTGGGATTACAGGCGCCCGCCACCACGCCCGGCTAATTTTTGTGTTTTTTTTAGTAGAGACGAGGTTTCACCATGTTGGCCAGGCTGGTCACGAACTTCTGACCTCAAGTGATCCGCCTGCCTCGGCCTCCCAAAGTGCTGGGATTACAGGCGTGAGCCACTGCCCCCGGCCAAGAAACGCTTTATTGTGTGTAGAGATGTGTATTATGAATTGCTGGAGGATCTTAAAAGACCTACCAGTGGAATAAAGGAAGAGAACAGGAAAATCAGCAGTGCTCATGTACAGGGAGGGTAAGGCAGAATATGTGTTGACAATAGAGGTGACTGGAAAGTGTTTAACAGTTTTAAATTATGACTAGCTCCCACAGCTTATGGAATTACATCAGTTGCCAGAAAAAGTTACCCCTTTGTGAGATGGAATTTGGAGAAAACCAGAGAAGTGTGAGAAAGAAAAGAGATTGTTGGTGAGCAAGAACCGAAATAATCTGAATAGGATAATTTGTGCAGTGTAAACCGAGAACACTTCTGATTATTATTTTTTTTTTTTTTGAGACGGAGTCTGGCTCTTTTGCCCAGGCTGGAGTGCAGTGGCGCGATCTCTGCTCACTGCAAGCTCTGCCTCCTGGGTTCACCCCGTTCTCCTGCCTCAGCCTCCTGAGTATCTGGGACTACAGGCGTCAGCCACCACGCCCGACTAAATTGTTGCATTTTTTAGTAGAGACGGGGTTTCATCCTGTTAGCCAGGATGGTCTCCATCTCCTGACCTCGTGATCCGCCCACCTCGGCCTCCCAAAGTGCTGGGATTACAGGCGTGAGCCACCACGCCTGGTCTACTTCTGATTATTTATAAACATCATTTATAGCTTTGTAATCAAAGAAATGATAGAAACAAAGATAGTATTTTCTCCCTACAGCTACTTACCAATGAGCGTGTCTTATAATACCTCATTGGCCTGTTAGCAACTATCATCTTGAACAGCGTTACTCACTTTGGCCTCCTTAGGTGTAAAAATATATAAAAACAGTGCATACTTTCTGGTCCTCCTCTTACATATCTCATGTCTTTACACTCACCTTCCTCTTTCACCCAATGTCTTTCCCCTCTTTTTCTTCCGATTCTTCACCCCTTGCTCTGATTACAGAGAATTTTTCATATTTTCCATAAGAAGCCCATCTTCAGGATTTCCTCAGGATTTTATTTTACTTTTATTGATTCTGCAATGTTCTTTCTTTGCCTAACAAACTTCTTCCAGACTCCCTGTGAAAGTCCTTAGTTTCTCTTTGTTGTCTTTCTTTTTGTTTTTTGTTTTTGTTTTTTTTTGAGTCTGGTTTTAATTCTGTTGCCAGGCCGGAGTGCAGTGGCATGATCACAGCCCACTGCAGCCTCTAACTCATGAGCTCAAGTGATCCTCTCGTCTTGCCCTCCCCAGTAGCTGGGACTACAGGCGCCTGCCACCACACCCAGCTAATTTTAAATTTTTATGTAGAGACATAGTCTCACTCTTGTTGACAAGGCTGTTCTCAAATTCCTGGCATCAAGCAGTCCTCCTACTTCAGCCTTCCAAAGTGCTGAGATGACAGATGTGAGTCACACTCCTGGGCTGAAGTCTTTCTTACCATTCCCATCCTCACTAAAATTATCAATTCCTCCCTCTGTGTTCCCACTGCCATTTAACATAGTGATCTGCCACCTTTGGCCTATTAAAGTTAAATGTTTTAGGATTAAATGGGATGTCTGGATTTGCTTTATTTATTTATTCATTTATTTATTTTTTGAGACAGAGTCTTACTGTCACCCAGCCTGGAGTGCAGTGGCATGATCTTGGCTCACTACAGCCTCTGCCTCCCAGGTTCAAGCAATGCTCCTGCCTCAGCCTCCTGAGTAGCTGGGATCACAGGTGTGTGCCACCAGGCCCAGCTCATTTTTCTATTTTTAGCAGAGACAGGGTTTCACCGTGTTAGCCAGGCTGGTCTTGAACTTCTGACCTCATGTGATCCGCCCACCTCGGCCTCCCAAAACATTGGGATTACAGGCGTGACCCGCTGCACCCAGCCTGGATTTGCTTTAATATGAATTCAGCCCAGTAATCCCAGCACTTTGGGAGGCCAAAGTGGGCAGATCACTTGAGCCCAGGAGTTTGAGAGCAGTCTTGGCAATATGGCGAAACCCAGCCACTTAAAAAAAAAATACAATAATACAAAAATTAGCTTGGCATGGTGGCACACATTTGGACCTCCAACTACTTGGGGAGCTGAGATGGGAGGATAACCTGAGATGGGGAGGTTAAGACTGCAGTGAGCTGTGATTGCACCACTGCACTCCAGCCTGGGCAACAGATTGAGACCCTGTCTCAAAAAAAAAAAAAAAAGCCTGACGCTGTGCCTGCCTCATGCCTGTAATCCTAGCAATTTGGGACCCAGAAGCAGGGAGGATCACTTGAGCTTGAGACCAGCCTGAGCAACATGGCAAAACCTTGTCTCTACAAAAAATGGCTAGGCACGGTGGCTCACACCTGTAATCCCAGCACTTTGGGAGGCTGAGGCGGCAGATCACGAGGTCAGGAGTTCAAGACCAGCCTGACCAACGTGGTAAAACCCCGTCTCTACTAAAAATACAAAAATTCGCTGGCTGTGGTGGCGCGCGCTTGTAATCCCAGTTATTCAGGAGGCTGAGAAAGGAGAATCGCTTGAACCCGAGAGGCGGAAGTTGCAGTGAGCCAAGATCACGCCACTGTATTCCAACCAGGGCGATAGAGGGAGACCCCTTCTCAAAAGAAATGGGAGGCCAAGGCGGGCGGATCACGAGGTCAGGAGATGAGACCATCCTGGCTAACATGGTGAAACCTCCGTCTCTACTAAAAATACAAAAAAATTAGCCGGGCATGGTGACGGGTGCCAGTAGTCTCAGCTACTCGGGAGACTGAGGCAGGAGAATGGCATGAACCCGGGAGGCAGAGCTTGCAGTGAGCTGATATCGCGCCACTGCATTCCAGCCTGGGTGACAGAGCAAGACTTCTCAAAAAAAAAAAGGAAAAAAGAAAAATGCTGTTTGGTTGGGTGCAGTGGTTTATGCCCATAATCCCAGCAATTTGGGACGCGGAGGTGGGTGGATCACTTGAGGTCAGGAGTTCGAGACTAGCCTGGCCATCATGGCAAAATCCTGCCTCTACTAAAAATACAAAAATTAGCCGAGTGTGGTGGCATGCTCATGTAGTCCCAGCTTCTTGGGAGGCTGAAGCAGGAGAATCTCTTGAACCTGGGAGGCAGAGGTTTCAGTGAGCCGCCATTGCGCTGGAGCCTGGGCAACAGAGCGAGAGTCCATCTCAACAAAAAACCCAAAAAACAACAACAAAAAAGCTAAGCATGGTGTCATGACACGCTAGTCCCAGCTACTCACGAGGCTGTGGTGGAGGATTGCTTGAGCCCAAGAGGCTGAGGTTGCCTTGAGCTGTGATTGCACCACTGCATTCCAGCCTAGGCAACAGAGTGAAACTCCGTCTCAAAAAAAAAAGAGAGAAAGAATTCAGCCGGGTGCGGTCCTCATGTCTGTAATCCCAGCCCTTTGGGAGGCTGAGGCGGGCGGATCACGAGGTCAAGAGATTAAGACCATCCTGGCCAACGTGGTGAAACCTTGTCTCTACTAAAACTACAAAAATTAGCTGGGTGTGGTGGTGCATGCCTGTAATCTCAGCTACTCGGGAGGCTGAGGCAGGAGAATCCCTTGAACCAGGCAGTCGGAGGTTGCAGTGAGCCGAGATCGCAACGCTGCACTCTAGCGTGGCGTCAGAGCGAGACTCCGTCTCAAAAAATAAAAATAAAAAAAGAATGCATTGGGGAAGGAGTGAACAATGATAAAAATGAAACATGATTGGGGGTATTACTGGTTATTAAGTTGGATAATCCGTACATAGGTATTGATTGTATTTTTCTTGTATATATTTTTAAAATTTCCATAATACACTTGAAGATTATTTTATATGTCAGTTTTCCTTAACATCTTTCTACTCTATAGAACCTGAAAAAGTGCCTGAGATAATTAGGTCATCAGTCAAGTCTAAATAACACCTTGTCTGGGAGCAGGAATAGGCTGAGTAGACCAGCCCACTCCTGTCCTTAGTGATTGAGTCTTAGAGCAAGAGAAAGGTTGCCTGATGAGAACACTTTATAGAGCAGTCTTTCTTTTTTTCCCCCCAATAAGATATTGCTTGTGGGGTGTTATTTGTATTTGTCTTAGTGGTCTGGGGGAGAAATCTAAAGGGAAAAGTCATGGGTTATTTTAATCTGTAAATGTTTAGCTGGTAAAGGCAGTATTTTCCCCCAGTCATTATTTTGTTTGCTCACAGTCATTTTACCTTTGAGCCCCAAAGCAGTTTTATATTTTCCCATTTCAGATTAGCAAAATGAGAGAAAAACACTAAATTATTATTTTTAAATTTTTTTATTTTTAATTTTCGTGGGTACATGGTAGGCGTGTGTGTGTATACATATATATGTATTTTTTTTCCCAAGACGGAGTCTTGCTCTGTCACCCAGGCTGGAGTGCAATGGCATGATCTTGGCTCACTGCAGCCTCTGCCCCCCAGGTTTAAGCAGTTCTCCTGCCTTAGCCTCCCGAGTAGCTGGGATTACAGGCGCCTGCTACTGTGCCTGGATAATATTTTTGTATTTTTAGTGGAGATGGGGTTTCACCATGTTGGACAGGCTGGTCTTGAACTCCTGACCTCGTGATCGGCCTGCTTCTGCCTCCCAAAATGCTGAAATTACAGGCGTGAACCACCGCGCCCGGCGGTGTATATATTTATGTGGTGCATGAGATGTTTTGATACGGGCATGCAATGTGAAATAATCACGTAATGGAAAATGGGGTATCCATCCTCTCAAGCATGTATCTTTTGTGTTACAAACAATACAATTACATGCTTTCATTTTATTCATTTATTTATTTATTTATTATGATTTTTGAGATAGTCTTGCCCTGTCAGTCAGGCTGGAATGCAATGGCCCAATCTCGGTTCACTGCAACTTCCGCCTCCCAGGTTCAAGCAATTCTCCTGCCTCAGCCTCCCAAGTAGCTGGAATTACAGGCGCACACCACCACACTGGCTAATTTTTTGTGTCTTTAGTAGAGACGGGGTTTCACCATGTTGGCCAGGGTAGTCTTGAACTCCTGACCTCGTGATCCTCCTGCCTCAGCCTCCCAAAGTGCCAGGATTACAGGCTTGAGCCACTGCGCCCAGCCACTTTTATTTTAAAATAACACTAAATTATCAAATTTAAACATTCCTTTGTTATAGAGCAAGTTTTTGTGAGATACAACTTTCCCTTCAGGCCTGAAACCAGTAACTGTTCCTACCTTAACAATGGAATATTTCAGGCCTACTTTGTGTCGGGTCAAAACTAGTATATTCTCTCTGTACCTTTGAAACCAGCACACGAAATTTTTTTGTGGCACTCAGTCCTTTCGTATGCCCAGTTGATAAACAGTATTTTATTATAAATGCTTCATTTTCTTCTTGTAGATAATCCCACTGTTTCTGGCATGTCAGATATGGATTATCCTTTACAAGGACCTGGTTTGCTGTCCGTACCCAACCTTCCAGAGATCAGTTCCATCCGAAGAGTTCCTCTCCCACCTGAACTTGTTGAGCAGTTTGGACGTATCCTATTACTTTGTATTTATTTTAAAAATGTTAAAATTGGTATTTTTCATTGCTATAATTCTTGTTCTATGTTTAATTAATGTGTTGTATATCAATTCATTTAAGGGTTTTATTTAAAATATGTTTAAGTATATGGGTTCTTTGTTGTATTAAAGAGTGCACACATAGTGATTTTTTACATAAATATTAAGTCAAAAGCTATTGAAACAAGTTAAAGAAAAATAAGATTCAACTCTGTCTGCCTTACATCCACACTGCCTCAGATATGCAGTGTAATTGCATGATGGGTGTGTTCCCTCCTATCAGCAGAGCTTGGCTCACAATTGACAGTGATATATTCATGTGGAACTATGAGGATGGGTATGTATTTAAGGCTGGTTTGCTTTAAGGGTGATTGGAATTTATATAAACTTTACTGTAGCTAGTGTTCTCATTAGAAGCTGCTTGGTTTATCTTTCATTCATCTAGCCTTTGGGTCAGTGCTTCTCAGTATGCTTCTCAGTATCCATCATCTGGGGATGTTCAAATGTGCATTCTGTTTTAGTAGTCCTGAGTGAGGCTCCAGAGTCTGCATTTGTAACAAACTGCCAGCTGCTGCTGCTGGTGTAGGTGGCATTCTTGCGTAGCAGGAGCCCAGGTCCCAAGCTTTTAGCCTGTAGTAAAAATAGATGTTGGCAATTCGTTGAGAGATGATTGGACATTTTTAAAGACTTCTGTTTTCCTTACATTTCTATGGAGTAGGCATCTGATATTTATTTATTTTGTTGTCATTTTGTGAATTTGACCTGTGTGTAAATTACATGTATAGAAATGATTCTGAGTGAAAGCCTGAGGTACTTTTGCTTAAATATAGCATATTGGTCTGGTGATCTCCCTGTTGACTTTTTAGAGATAGATTTTGTTTTACTTCCAGTTGTCCATTATATTATCCTTAGATGAGGTGTGGGATAAACATAGGAAAGCCCATATAATTAAGGTGTTACTTTTGCTCTTAAGTAATTAATGATCTTTCTAGGAACACATGTGCATTAAAAAAAACACTGTATCGACCAGGCATGGTAACTCATGCCTATAATCCCAGCACTTTGGGAGGCCGAGGCGGGTGGATCACCTGAGGTCAGGGGTCTGAGACCAGCCTGGCCAACATGGAGAAACCCTGTCTCTACTAAAAATACAAAAGTTAGCTGAGTGTGGTGGCACATGCCTGTAGTCCCAGCCACTAGGGAGGCTGAAGCAGGAGAATTGCTTGAACCGGGGAGACCTCGGAGGTTGCAGTGAGCTGAGATAGTGCCACTGCACTCCAGCCTGGGCGACAGAGCGAGACTCCATCTCAAAAACAGCAACAAAACACTGTATTATTGAAACAAAATTGAAGCTAAATGACAGCTTAATACCTATAGCTTAAATGAAACAATTTTTTTTCTATTAGAAGTTTGATAGCAATTTTTCTTGTTGAAATGTAATAGTTGTAATAGCAGTGATGTGTGGTTGTGATTATTTTTCATGTACCCTGAATGTTCCCCACTTTGTTATGTTACCATAACATTTTTTTTTTTTGAGACGGAGTCTTGCTCTGTCGCCCAGCCAGGCTGGACTGCAGTGGCGTGATCTCCACTCACTGCAAGCTTCACCTCCCGGGTTCACGCCATTCTCCTGCCTCAGCCTCCCGAGTAGCTGGGACTACAGGCGCCCACCACCACACCCGGCTAATTTTTTGTATTTTTAGTAGAGATGGTGTTTCACCGTGTTAGCAAGGATGGTCTCGATCTCCTGACCTCATGATCCGCCTGCCTCAGCTTCCCAAAATGCTGGGATTACAGATGTGAGCCACCGCACCCAGCCAACATACTCATTTTTATGCTAAATAATAAAACCTTTTTGTTTAGGTATGTATCTTTTCAAGAGAAGTCAATGCAAAAATATTACAGAACAGATACATGTGAGAATAATTATTTTCTTTAATACATGTTTTCGGCTGTGTGTGGTGGCTCACGCCTGTAATCCCAGCACTTTAGGAGGCCAAGGCGGGCGGATCACCTGTGGTCGGGAGTTCGAGACCAGCCCGACCAACATGGAGAAACCCCATCTCTACTAAAAACACAAAATTAGCTGGGCATGGTGGCACATGCCTGTAATCACAGCTACTCGAGAGGCTGAGGCAGGAGAATCACTTGAACCTGGGAGGCAGAGGTTATGGTGAGCTGAGATTGTGCCATTGTACTCCAGCCTGGGCAATAAGAGCAAAAACTCCATCTCAAAAAAAAAAACATGTTTTCACTTTAATGAAATTTTTTACATTTCCATTAACATCCAACGTGTTTATTTAACACATACATATTGATCTTATGTATCTGACACTCTTGTGGTAGGAACAGTACTGAATGAGATGAATGTGGTTCTGCCCTCATGGAACAAACAGTCCTACCTTACTGTGTGTCTTAGTCTGAGCTGCTAAAACAGAATACCATAGTCTATGATCAGCAGAAATTTATTTCTCATGGTTCTGGAAGCTGGAAGTCCAAGATCAAGGTCTGGTGAAAGCCCACTTCCGTGTTCATAGACGGCTATCTTTTCACTCTGTCCTCACATGGCCTCTTTTATAAGGGCACTAATCCCATTCATGAGGTATACCCTCATGACCTAATAACCTTTCAAAGGTCCCACGTACAAATACTGTCACATTAAGAGTTAGGATTTAACCTGCATTTTAGGAGGACACAGATATTTGATCCATAGCAGTGTGTGTTCATTTAAAGAAAAATTATTTGAAGAATGAACTTATTTTAAAAAATGAAGGCACAAGTAATAGGTCCATAAATTCAATTTTGTAAAATTTATACTTAAATATTCAATTGGCTTTCTATTATAAATCCTAATTCCATCTGGATGATAAAAATGTAATCTTGGTTATTTCATTGTTCTCTAACTCCCGGCTATCTCAGCATTGGATCATAGTTTCAAGAGGCTGTGCCAATTATCAAAGGGCCCTGTGGGATGGCATGATGTAGGAGGATGGGGAATCCTAGTCCACATAAGTTGCCATTTGGCTATTTTGTTCCTGTGTGGATGGCCTTTTCAGGGTGACTGGAAGCTTTCTTGAAAGTCTGGATCATATTTTTTTCGTGGTATTTTTTCTGCTTCATGTGAGCTTCTTAGATCTTTAGTTTGATGTCTTCTACTATTTTTAGAATTTTTTTCAGCTATTATCTTTATTTTTCTCTCTTTCTGTTTTACTTTCTGTTCAGCCGTTGTCTTTTTTTTTTTTTTTTCCCCAAGATGGAGTCTCGCCCTGTCACCCAGGCTGGAGTGCAGTGGACTGTCTTGGTTCACTGCAACCTTCGCCTCCTGAGTTCAAATACTTCTTGCCTCAGCCTCTGGAGTAGCTGGGACTACAGGTGCGGGCCACCACACCTGGCTAATTTTTGTATTGTTATTAGAAATGGTGTTTCACTATATTGACCAGGGCTGGTCTTGAACTCCTGACCTCCAGTGTTTTGCCCTCTTTGGCCTCCCAAAGTGCTGGGATTTTAGGAATGAGCCACTGCACCTGGCCCAGCCATTATCTTGAAATATTCTGATACATTCTCTTCTGAGATTTCAGCTGTACTTTTGTTACATACCTCATTTTGGATGCTCCATTCTGTTTTTTGTTTTTCCACTTTCTGTCTCTGTCTCCCTTTTTTTTTTTTTTTTTGTGGACGGAGTCTTAAGGTGCTGGGATTACAGGTGTGAGCCACTGTGCCTGGACCCCCTTTTTTTTTCCTCTTTAGAGACAGGATCTCCGTTGCCAAGGCTGGAGTGCAGTGGCATGATCTCGGCTCACTGCAGCCTCGACCTCCTGGGTTAAAGTGATTCTTCTGCCTCACCCTCCCGAGTAGCTGGGATTATAGGCATGCACCACCACACCTGGCTAATTTTTGTATTTTTAGTAGAGACAGAGTTTCACCGGGTTGGCCAGGCTGGTCTTGAATTTCTGACCTCAGGTGATCTGCCCACCTCAGCCTCCCAAAGTGCTGGGATTGCAAGCGTGAGCCACCGCTCCTGGTCTTCATTGGCTTTTTTTGGAGACTGAGTCTCACTCTGTTGCCCAGGCTGGAGTGCAGTGGCAAGATCTCAGCTGACTGCAACCTCCGCCTCTCTGGTTCAAGCGACTCCCCTGCCTCAGCCTCCTGAGTAGCTGGGAATACAAGCGTGCGCCACCGTGGCCGGCTAATTTTTTTTGTATTTTAGTAGAGATGGGGTTTCACCATGTTGACCAGGATGGTCTCAATCTCCTGACCTTGTGATATGCCCACCCCGGCTTCCCAAAGTACTGGGATTACAGGTGTGAGCCATCATGCCTGGCCAGTCTTTTCATTATATTCTGTGTCTAAATTTATTTCACTAATAAAGAGAATTCAGGAGTTCAACAGCAGCCTGGGCAATATGGCCAAACCTTGTCTACAGAAAATACAAAAATTAGCCAGGTGTGAAGTGGAGATTGCAGTGAGCCAAGATGGTGCCACTTCACTTCAGCCTTGGTGACAGAGCTGGACCTTGTCTCAAAAATAATAGTAATAATAATAATAAAGAGCACTGTAAGATAACACTTTGTTTTCTGTTTTTCTTTTCTTTTCTTTTTTGAGACAGGCTCTCACTTTGTCAGCCAGGCTGGAGTGCAGTGGCATGATCACTGCTCACTGCAGCCTCAGCCTCACAGGCCTATGAGATCCTCCCACCTCAGTGGCCTCACACTGCCATGCCTGGCTAATTTTTTGTTTCTTTTTTGTAGAGACAGAGTCTCACTGTGTTGCCAAGGCTGATCTTGAACTTCTGGGCTCAGGCAATCCTCCTGCCTCAGATTCCCAAAGTACTGGGATTAAAGACGTGAGCCACCACATCTGGCCTGTTTGCTTTATATGTGTAACATGTTTTTCTTCATTTGTTCACAGAGGAGACCTTGCCTATTTTGATGGACTTAGTGAGACTATTCTTGCTGTGGGGCTTGTGAAACCAAAAGCTGGTAAGAAATAAAGCTATAAGGAAGAGATTGTGTTTGTATATGTAAACTCCAAATGGTATAGACCTGAACAACAACACACCCTTTTTTTTTTTTTATTGAGATGGAATCTCGCTCCATCGAGTAGGCTAGAGTGTAGTAGTGCAATCTTGGCTCACTGCAACCTCCATCTCCCAGGTTCAAGCAGTTCTACTGCCTCAGCCTCCCGAGTGCGTTTGCTTGTTTGTTTTGTAACAGAGTCTCACTCTGTCACCCAGGCTAGAGTACAGGGGAGCCACCTCAGTGCTCACTGCAACCTCTGCCTCCTGGGTTTAAGTGATTCTCCTGCCTAAGGCTCCTGAGTAGCCGAAATTACAGGCATGCGCCACCATTTCCGGCTCATTTTTGTATTTTTAGTTGCATGTGGTTTGGCCATGTTGGCCAGGCTGGTCTGACACACCTGGCCTCAAGCGATCCACCCACCTTGGCCTCTCGGAGTCCTGCGATTACAGGTGTGAGCCACTGCGCAGCCAAATGTACCTTTTTATAGGAGGAAATAATAGACAAAAATCACTTTTTTCAAGGCCTAAGTAAAATTTTTTAAGATTATGTCCATTTTGCAATTATAGATATTCAGTGAAGTAAAAACAGACTTTTTTTTTTTTTTTTGTTTTGTTTTGTTTTTGAGACGGAGTCTCGCTCTGTAGCCCAGGCTGGAGTGCAGTGGCCGGATCTCAGCTCACTGCAAGCTCCGCCTCCCGGGTTCATGCCATTCTCCGGCCTCAGCCTCCCGAGTAGCTGGGACTACAGGCGCCCGCCATCTCGCCCGGCTATTTTTTGTATTTCTTAGTAGAGACGGGGTTTCACTGTGTTCACCAGGATGGTCTCGATCTCCTGACCTCGTGATCCGCCCATCTCGGCCTCCCAAAGTGTTGGGATTACAGGCTTGAGCCACCGCGCCCGGCAGACTTTTTTTTTTTTTTTTTTTTTGAGATGGAGTGTCACTCTGTTGCCCAGCCTGGAGTGCAATGGCACCATCTTGGCTCACTGCAACCCCAGCCTCCTGGATTCAAGCGATTCTTCTGCCTCAGCCTCCTGAGTAGCTGGGATTACAGGCACCCACCAAGCACGCCTGGCTAATTTTTGTGTTTTTAGTAGAGACAGGGTTTCACCATGTTGGTCAGGCTGGTCTCGAACTCCTGACCTCAAGTGATCTGCCCGTCTCTGCCTCTCAAAGTGCTAAGATTACAGGCGTGAGCCCCCATGCCCTACCCAAACTGACGTTTTATGCACTATTTATTTACTTGCACTGAAAATATATTTTCAGGCCAGGTGTGGTGGCTCACACCTGTAATCCCAGCACTTTGTGAGGCTGAGGCGAGCAGATCACTTGAGTCTGAGACTTCAAGACCAGCCTGGGCAACATGGTGATACGCTGTCTCTACAAAAAACAGAAACATTAGCCGGGCGTGGTAGTGCATGCCTGTGGTCCCAGCTATTCATGAGGCTGAAGCGGGAGGATCGCTTGAGTGTAGGAGGACAAGGCTGCAGTAAGCCTTCATTGTGTCACTGCACTCCAGCCTGGGCAGCAGAGCAAGACCCTGTCTCAAAAAAAAAAAAAAAGGCCGGGCACGGTCATTCACTCCTGTAATCCCAGCACTTTGGGAGGCTGAGGGGGGCAGATCACCTGATGTCGGGAGTTCAAGAGAAGCCTGACCACATGGTGAAACCCTGTCTCTACTAAAAGTACAAAATAAGCGAGGTGTGGTGCCACATGCCTGTAATCCCAGCTACTCAGGAGGCTGAGGCAGGAGAATCGTTTGAACCCGTGACGCGGAGGTTGCAGTGAGCCGAGATTGAGCCACTGCACTCCAGCCTAGGCAACAAGAGCGAAACTCTGTCTCAAAAAAAAAAGAAAAAAGGCAAAGCAAATGTATTTCCTTTACATAGAATCTAAAAGAGATGCATAAGTGTGTAAATATTGCTCTATACTGTTATCAAGGTTGTAATCTTTTCTTTTGTAGATAACTATAGGTCTAAGTTTTATTTTCTAAAATTTTCTAGGTTTTATTTACATTTCAAAATGAAATCTATAATATATATTTTAATCATGGTAAAATACACATAATACAAACTTTGCCATCCTAACTGTTTTTCAGCCAACACTTCAGTGGTATTAAGTCCATTCACGTTATTGTGTGACCTTTACCACCATCTGTATCTAGAACTCTATGTATCTTATAAAACGGAAACTGTGCCTATTAACTAAAAACTCCTGTTCCTCCTTCCCTCAGCAGTTGGTAGTAACCGTTCCACTTTTTGTCTGTAAGAATTTGACTATTCTAGGTTTCTTGATATAAATGGAATCATATGGTACTATATTTGTCATTTTGTGACTGGCCTATTTGATTTAACCTATGTCCTCAAGGTTCATCTGTGTTATAGCATGCATCAGAACTTTCTTCCTTATTTTTTTTTTTTTGAGCTGGACTCTCACTCTGTCGCCTAGGCTGGGTTGCAGTGGCATGATCTCGGCTCACTGTAACCCCTGCCTCCCGGGTTCAAGCAATTCTCCTGCCTCAGCCTCTCAAGTAGCTGGGACTACAGGCACGTGCCACCACACTTGGCTAATTTTTTGTTTTTAGTAGAGATGGGGTTTCACCATGTTGGCCAGGCTGGTCTCGAACTCCTGACCTCAGGTGATCTGCCTGCCTCAGCCTCCCAAACTGCTGGAATTACAGGCGTGAGCCACCGTGCTCGGCCAACTTTCTTACTTTTTAAAGTTCAGTAGTATTCCATTGTGTGTGTGTGTGTGTGTGTGTGTGTGTGTGTGTGTGTGTGTGTGTATATGTCATTTTTTAAAATCCATCTATCAATGGACACTTGGATTTTGTTTTCACCTTTTAGTTATTGTGAAAAATGCTGCTATGAACACGGATATACAAATATACATCTTTGTATTTTAATACATTTAAACTATTTTGTAATATAACACTTTTTAAACAGCATTAAATACTGAAGTGATTGTTTTCTAAGGTGGTTGTTTTCCACTGCTGTTTACTTTTTTTCCTCTTCATTACCTTGATGACATCCAAAATTTACTTATTTAAATGATCGTACATAGTAATATTTAATTAGTAGCTCATTTTAATGGTAATAAAAGCTTACTCTGTTAGTGCTTAAATGCTGAAAGTTTTCCTGCTCTTTGTCTACTTTATCTTAGGCATCTTTCAACCTCATGTACGACACCTCCTGGTTTTGGCGACCCCTGTAGACATAGTAATTCTTGGACTGAGCTATGCTAATTTGCAAACAGGTATGGCAACCCACATGTTATGTTTTTTAAAATAATATTTTGGCCAATTGATATTACAATTAAAAGCTAATCTGGGTGAAATGTTGAATTCCATTGACTCAAATTAATGATTATTGGTGCCAAATCTTCAGGCTCTTTTCCACAAGTTAATGTTGGGTTTAGTTTTTTTGTTTTGTTTTGTTTTGTTTTGTTTTTTGAGACAGATTTTCGCTCTTGTTGCCCAGGCTGCAGTGCAATGGTGTGATCTCAGCTCACCACATCCTCTGCCTCCCGGGTTCAAGTGATTCTCCTGCCTCAGTCTTCTGAGTTGCTGGGATTACAGGCATGCACCACCACACCCAGCTAATTTTGTTTGTTTTTGATAGAGTCTCACACTGTCACCTGGGCTAGAGTGTAGTGGTGCAATCTTGGCTTAGTGCAACCTCCGCCTCCCAGATTCAAGCGATTCTCCTGCCTCAGCCTCCCAAGTAGCTGGGATTACAGGCGCCTGCTACCACACCCAGCTAATTATTTTGTAGTTTTAGTAGAGACAGGGTTTTACTGTGTTGGCCAGGCTATTCTCAAACTCCTGACCTCGTGATCTGCCTGCTTTGGCCTCCCAGTGTGCTGGGATTACAGGCGTGAGCCACTGCGTCCAACCTAATTTACTATTTTTAGTAGAGACAGTGTCTTCATGTTGGTCAGGCTGGTCACAAACTGCCGACCTCAGGTGATCCACGCACCTCGGCCTCCCAAAGTGCTGGGATTACAGGCATGAGCCACGGCACCGGCTGGGTTAGTTTCTTGTTTATTGTTTTACTATATAATAAACACACAGACACACACACACACACACACACACAGAAGGTTCTGTTTCACTTGAATTATCAAATTGTATCAGACTTAGTAATTTTAAAATGTATATTATAGAAGCTGTTGACTGTGTTGTCAATAAGAATTGAGTAAACATATCGATTCTGACAATAATGCAAAGATTTTTAAAAACTGTAGAGTAGCTAATAAACTGATTTATGTATTCTTTCTTAAAATAAATAGGTTCTGGAGTTCTTAATGATAGTATGTCTGGTGGAATGCAGTTGCTTCCAGATCCTTTATATTCTCTTCCTACTGATAATACTTACCTTTTAACAATAACTTCCACTGATAATGGCAGAATTTTCTTGGCTGGAAAGGATGGTTGTTTATATGAAGTAGCCTACCAGGTAAGTCTGATATTTGTAAACGTTTTTTTTTCTCTCTCTCTTGATGAAGTAGGGAAAAGTAAGCTTTTATTTTGTTTTCTAGTTATGTAAGGACATTAATATATTTTTATGACAAATATTCAAGCATCCAGGTGAAGCTGTAGTCCCCATGACTACACCATGCCTACAAAACTCAGTCCTCTCCTTAGAGGTAAAAGTCATTATTAATTCTATGTATGTCCTTGTGGAACATAAAGCAGACATCACTGTATGTGTCTCTATAGATATCTATGCACATGTGTTTGGGAGTGTATACGCATACACAAATACCTAATGTACTTTTGCAAATATATGTTTTCACTTGGATTATTGATTTAATTCATAATTGCTTTCTTTTTCTTTTTCTTTTTCCTTTTTTTAATGTGATGGAGTCTACTCTGTCACCCAGGTCTATCACCCAGGCTGGAATGCAGTGGCTCAATCTTGGCTCACCGCAACCGCCATCCCCTGGGTTCAAGCAGTTCTCCTGCCTCAGCCTCCTGATAGCTGGGATTACAGGCGTGCACCACCACCACATCCAGCTAATTTTTGTGTTTTTAGTAGAGGCAGGGTTTCATCATATTGGCTAGACTGATCTTGAACTCCTGACCTCAAATGATCCTTGTGCCTTGGCCTCCCAAAGTGCTAGGATTTATAGGTGTGAGCCACTGTACGCAGCCCATAAGTGGCTTTTCATTTAACAGTATGTCTTGAAATTCTTTCCTTGTCAGTATTTGGTTGATATTTTAAATTAGGGACTAAACTCCGTAGTTAATTTTGAATAATGTGTCTCGTTTTGTTGATTGTAACTGGTATTAGTGATTATAACTGATATTTCATGAAGATTTGAAGGTTTTTATAAATATGGATATACAGTAGTTATTGTAAGGGAGTTACATACTTTTATAAGTCTTCTTTCTATTTTTTTCTTTAAGGCTGAAGCAGGGTGGTTTAGCCAAAGATGTAGGAAAATAAACCACTCAAAGAGCTCACTTTCTTTCCTTGTTCCTTCTTTGCTACAATTCACATTCTCAGAAGATGGTAAGTAGAAAACAATAAATTTGGCAAGTAAAACTAATTTCTAACATATTGTTCCCTCAACATTTTCTTCAGAAATTATCATTCTTAATTGAAACAATTTGTTATGTTAAGTAGCATTTGGTATATATTCATAAGGTCTTTTAAAGGGTAAGAAGAGATTATAACAGAGAAAGTGTGGATTTTATTCTCAAGTTTACTTATTTCCTATGAATGTAGCATCAAAGAACTTGTGTCTAAAACAGCTGTACATACTTAAACCAAAATATCTGTGTGTGTGTGAGAGAGACAGACATGCAGACAGCTAATACATTGCTTGGTCTAGAACAAATTTCCAATATAAAAATAATATATCTTAGCTTTTAATGAACTGAGAGATTCAAACAGGTGAAATAATTTTTAAAATGCTTTGGCAACATAAGATCAGTATGCCCAAAGATTAATATGACTAAATTTTTAAATTATTTTCTTTCACACAATCAGTTAGGCCAAACTGGAAGTTTCTTAACATAAAGGACCAGGTATAATTATTCTACATATTTTTAGCATGTAGTAAACATTCATTAAATATTATTGAATGAAGAAATAACTTAGAACTTGTTTTCGATTTGGCTTAAAATTCATTTAGAGGACAAAATAACTTATTTTCTATGCTCGTAACCCAGTCACAGTATTTAGCATATGTTTTTTTCATGTGTTGTCTGACTAAAATGCTTTTTGGACTGAATCTTGTGCAAACATCCTTGGATTTAACTTCAAAGCAAGGGAGTAGAAAGCCCCTGAATACAAAGTTCTGATTCAACAGTTTGTTGTAAGTGGCTAATGTATTTGCTTTGTTAATCCTTGGCTTTGCTTTTTTCTCTTTTTTTTTTTTTTTTTGTCTTACTTTTAGATCCTATTCTTCAAATTGCAATTGATAATTCTAGAAATATTTTATATACACGATCTGAGAAAGGAGTAATACAGGTTAGTATTAATATTATACCATTAAGAGTAATATAAATCCTTATTTTTAAGGCCGACAGTTCCTGCCTCTTAAACTTTTCCTATGAACTGTATAATTAAAAAAAAAAAAAAAAAAAAAGAAAGCCTCCCAGGCATGGTGGCTCACGCCTGTAATCCCAGCACTTTGGGAGGCCAAGGTGGGCGGATCACCTGAGGTCAGGAGTTTGAGATCAGTCTGGCCAACATGATGAAACTCCGCCTCTACTAACAATACAAAAATTAGCCGGGTGTGGTGGCATGCCCCTTTAATCCCAGCTACTTGGGAGGCTGAGACAGGAGAATCGCTTGAACCTGGGAGGTGGAGGTTGCAGTGAGCTGAGATCGCGCCTTCGCTCTCCGGCCTGGGCAGCAGAGCAAGACTTCATCTCAAAAAAGAAAAAGCCCAACTCACTTCTCAGAAGGGGCCCCTTTCTATGAAATTTTAAATCTGAATGTTTTCATGTTTGTTTTAAATACCAATATTAAAGGATCCCTTAAAAGGAAAAGTTTATTAATATGTGTATAGTATGTAATCATGTTTAAGTGAGAATGATTTGTATTCACAGGTGTATGATTTGGGACAAGACGGACAAGGAATGAGCAGAGTTGCCTCCGTGTCACAGAATGCCATTGTCTCTGCTGCTGGTAACATTGCTAGGTAACATGTAATTTATTATTAAGCATTAAGCAGGCATAATTATACTATTTGTGTGTAGCATTCTAAAAGTATATTATTCCCTAACCAAAATGTCTCTAAAAGATAAGGAATGTTGAAGAGATGACACTCTTATGTTTTGAATGGAAATGTTAGAGACTCTTTTATTTTATTTATTTATTTTTTTGAGACAGGATCTCACTCTCTCACCCAGGCTGGAGTGCAGTGGCACAATCTTGGCTCACTGCAACCTCCACCTCCTGGGTTCAACTGATTCTTCTGCCATAGCCTCCCTAGTAGCTGGGATTACAGGTCCTTGCCACCACGCCTGGCTAATTTTTATATGTATATATTTTTTGAGACAAGAGTTTCACTCTTGTTGCCCAGGCTGGAGTGCAGTGGCGCTATCTCGGCTCACCGCAACTTCTGCCTTGTGCTTTCAAGCGATTTTCCAGCCTCAGCCTCCTGCGTAGCTGGGATTACAGACATGCACCACCACGCCCAGCTAATTTTGTATTTTTAGTAGAAGCAGGGTTTCGCCATGTTGGCCAGGCTGGTCTCGATCTCCTGACCTCGTGATCTACCCTCCTCGCCCTCCCAAAGTGCTGGGATTACAGGCGTGAGCCACCGCGCCTAGCCTAATTTTTCTCTTTTTAGTAGAGATTGGGTTTCGCCATGTTGGCCAGGCTGGTCTCTAACTCCTGACCTCAGGTAATCCACCCACCACGCCTCCCAAAGTGTGGAGATTACAGGCAAGAGCTTTTTTTTTTTTTTTTTGAGATGAGTTTCGCTCTTGTTGCCCAGGCTAGAGTGCAATGGTGCAATCTCGCCTCACTGCAACCTCTGCCTCCTGAGTAGCGGCTAATTTTGTATTTTTAGTAGAGACGGGGTTTCTCCATGTTGGTCAGGCTGGTCTTGAACTCCTGACCTCAGGTGATCCACCCGCCTCGGCCTACCAAAGTGCTGAGATTACAGGCATGAGCCACCGCGCCCCACCTGCAAACACTATTTTTATAACAAAGGCCTCAAATTTTCAACTTTTGTTGTCATTGTGCCTAGGTTATTGCTACAATCGAAGTGAAATAAATCAACTTTTTGTTTTTTTCAGGCAAGGTTTCACTCTGTTGCCCAGACTGGAGTGCAGTGACGCAATCGTAGTCTGCTGTAACCTCAGTTTCCTGGGCTGACGTGATCCTCATGCCTAAGCTTCCTAAGTAGCTATGACTATAGGCGTGCACCACCATGCCCACCTAATTTTATTTTTAGTAGACCTGGGGTCTTGCTACCTTGCTCAGGCTAAATTTTTGTGGGTTTTTTTTTTTTTTGAGACGGAGTCTCGCTCTGTTGCCCAGGCTGGAGTGCAGTGGCCGGATCTCAGCTCACTGCAAGCTCCGCCTTCCAGGTTCACGTCATTCTCCTGCCTCAGCCTCCCGAGTAGCTGGGACTACAGGCGCCCGCCACCTCACCCGGCTAGTTTTTTGTATTTTTTAGTAGAGACGGGGTTTCACCGTGTTAGCCAGGATGGTCTCGATCTCCTGACCTCGTGATCCACCCGTCTCGGCCTCCCAAAGTGCTGGGATTACAGGCTTGAGCCACCGCGCCCGGCCTTTGTTTTGTTTTATTCTTCAGTGACGAGAAAAAATTCTGAAGGCAGACAATTGAAAACACTGTTTTCCCTCTAACTTTTTTCTGGAATGTTTTTCAAATCCACAAAAAAAAAAAAAAATTAAAAGAACAATGTGGCAAAACAAATAACTTTTTTTTTTTTGAGACGGAATCTCGCTCTGTCACGTCACCCAGGTTGCAGTGCATTGGTTCAGTCTCAGCTCGCTGCAACCTCTGCCTGCTAGGTTCAAGCAGTGCTCCTGCCTCACCCTCCCAAGCAACTGGGACTGTAGGCATACACCACCATGCCTGGTTAATTTTTTGTATTTTCAGTAGAGACAGGGTTTCACCATGCTGGCCATGCTGGTCTCGAACTCCTGACCTCGTGATCCCCCACCTCGGCCTCCCAAAGTGTTGTGATTACAGGCGTGAGCCACTGCATCCAGCAAAACTAATACACTCTATCTCAATTGTTAACATTTTGCCTCTTTGTTGCCTGTCTTTTTTTTTTTTTTTTTTTTGAGAAAGAGAAGAGTCTCGCTCTGTCGCCCAGGCTGGAGTGCAGTGGTGCATGGCGCGATCTCAGCTCACTGCAAGCTCCACCCCTCCAGTTCACACCATTCTCCTGCCTCAGCCTCCCAAGTAGCTGGGACTACAGGTGCCCGCCACCACACCCGGCTAGTTTTTTGTAGTTTTAGTAGAGATGGGGTTTCACCGTGTTAGCCAGGATAGTCTCGATCTCCTGACCTCGTGATCCACCCGCCTCAGCCTCCCGAAGTGCTGAGATTACAGCCACTGCACCCTGCCCTGCCTGTCTGTCTTATGAGCCATTTGAAAGCACGTTGTAGACATTATGACTCTTTTTTTTTTTGAAATGGAGTCTCACTCTGATACCCAGGCTGGAGTGCAGTGGTGTGATCTTGGCTTACTGCAGCCTCCTCTTCCTCCCAGGCTCAAGCCATCCTCACATCTCAGCCTCTTAAGTAGCTGAGACCACAGACGTGCGCCACCACGCCTGACAAGTTTTTTGTATTTTTGGTATAGATGGGGTTTCACCATTGTTGCCCAGGCTGGTCTTGAATCCCTGAGGTCAAGCAATCTGCGAGTGTCAGCCTCTCAAAGTGCTGGGATTACAGGCATGAGCCACTGACATGCCTTTAGTCTCTTACATAATAATGGTATACTTAATCCATATTAAAATTGCCCAGTAGTCCCCAGAATCTTTTTTTCCTTTTTTTTTTCTTTAAACTCTGCTGCCGGCCAGGCGCAGTGGCTCAAGCCTGTAATCCCAGCACTTTGGGAGGCCGAGACGGGCGGATCACGAGGTCAGGAGATCGAGACCATCCTGGCTAACACGGTGAAACCCCGTCTCTACTAAAAAATACAAAAAAAAAATTAGCCGGGCGTGGTGGCGGGCGCCTGTAGTCCCAGCTACTCGGGAGGCTAAGGCAGGAGAATGGCGTGAGCCCGGGAGGTGGAGCTTGCAGTGAGCCGAGATCCGGCCACTGCACTCCAGCCTGGGAGACAGAGCTAGACTCCGTCTCAAAAAAAAAAAAACAAAAAAACTCTGCTGCCCTGGATTGAGTGCAGTGGTGCAATCATGGCTAACTGCAGCCTTGACCTCCCTAGGCTCAGGTGATCCTCCAACTTTAGCCTCCCAAGTAGCTGGGACCATAGGCATGCACACCTCCACCTGGCTAATTTTTGTATTTTTTGTAGAGAGGGGATCTCACCATGTTGCCCTGGCTGGTCTCGAACTCCTGGGCTCAAGCAATGTGCCTGCCTCAGCCTATCACAGTGCTGGGATTACAGGTGTGAGCCACCATGCCCCCAAAATCTTTTTTTTTTTTTTTGAGGTGGAGTCTTGCTCTGCCGCCCAGGCTGGAATGTCGTGGCACGATGTCAGCTCACTGCAACCTCCACCTCCTGGGTTCAAGCAATTCTCCTGCCTCGCCCTCCCGAGTACCTGGGACTACAGGCACGAGCCACCACACCTGGGTAATTTTTGTATTTTTAGTAGAGACGGGGTTTCACCATGTTGGCCAGGCTGGTCTTGAACTCCTGACCTGATATGATCCACCCACTTCAGCTTCCCAAAGCGGCAATCCGTGGCTCACGGATTACAGGTGTGAGCCACCACACCCGGCTTCAAAATCTTTTATAGTTGTTTTTCTTTCCATTTTTCTCAAATTACAATCAGAATTTATGAATTGGTTTGGTTGGATTGGGCTCTTTAATATAAAACAGCCCCGTGACCACCTTTCTTTTTTTGGAATATTGACATTTGGAAGGGAGGGGCAGGAGAATTATACAATTTTCTGAATTTATCTTTTTTTGTAATTAGATTCTCAGTAATACATTTTATATACATACATTTTATATACGATGTTTATATATATTTGTATATGTATATGTATTTATATTTTTTCTTTTTTTTTCTTTTAATACAGAGGTTTGCTCTGTCACCCAGCCTGGAGTGCCATGGCGCTATCTTGGCTCACTGCAACCTCTGCCTCCGAGTTCAAGTGATTCTCGTGCCTCAGCCACCCAAGTAGCTGGGATTCTAGGCATGCGCCACTGTTCCTGGCTAATATTTATATATTTTTTAGTAAAGATGTTGACCAGGCTGGTCTCGAACTCCTGGCCTCAAGTGGTCTGACTGCCTCAGCCTCTCCAAGTGCTGAGAAATGTCTTACTACAATGTGAAATGGCAATTCACATTGTAATGAATTCACATAGGCAGTGTGAAATGTCTTACTACATTATATCAGGAGATACATAATAGCAGTTTTCTCACTGTTGAAAACTTCTTTGAGGTGATGTTAACTAAATGTCTACATTATAAAGTTTAATTTCCTCCCTTTTTTTTTTTTTTTTTTTTCTTGAGAACGAGTCTGGGCTTGTTGCCCAGGCTGGACTGCAGTGGCGTGATCTCAGCTCATTTCAACCTCCACCTTGGGTTCAAGTGATTCTCCTGCCTCAGCCTCCTGAATAGCTGGGATTACAAGCATGCACTACACCTGCCTTATTTTTTTGTATTTTGAGTAGAGACGGGGGTTCACCATGTTGACCAGGCTGGTCTTGAACTCTTGACCTCAGGTGAGCCGCCCACCTTGGCTTCCCAAAATGCTGGAATTACAGGTGTGAGTCACTGCACCCGCGCTTTCTCCCTTTTTAATTAGTAGTAATGATACTTTGACACTGAGAATACTGCTCCCCACCAACCATTCACCCAATGGTTTTAGTCTTTTTTTGTGATCTTTGAAAATAGGGTTACTCTTAACAATATAAGTGTAAAAAGTACACATTCAAGAGTTTTTCCAGTTCTTGCTGTTCTTGTATTACTTTCCTAAAAAGCTAGTCTTAAATTAGTTAGCGTATTTAGAAAATGTGGAAACATGTGGTCGGGCACAGTGGCTCACGCCTGTAATCCCAGCACTTTGGGAGGCCAAGGCAGGCGGATCACACTCACACGAGGTCAGGAGTTCGAGACCAGCCTGGCCAACATGATGAAATCCCGTCTCTACTACAAAACAATACAAAAATTAGCTGGGCATGCTGGCGCAAGCCTGTAATCCCAGCTACTCAGGAGACTGAGGCAGGAGAATTCCTTGAACCTGGGAGGCGGAGATTGCAGTGAACCGAGATCCTACCACTGTACTTCAGCCTGGGTGACAGAGTAAGACTCCATCTCAAAAAAAAAAAAAGAAAATATGGAAATATGTAAACATTCTGATAGGAAATGTTTCTTATAATTTAGCAGACACATTTTAAAAATACACTTTATTTTCTCCTTTCTTTTAGGACCATCGATCGTTCTGTTTTTAAACCAATTGTCCAAATAGCAGTGATTGAAAATTCTGAATCACTGGACTGCCAGTTATTGGCTGTCACACATGCAGGTATGTTGTTTTATTTACATATCTGTGTTACTGTTACAGCTTCTGAAAATTCTTAGATTTGGAAATTTATGATTAGAAATATATTTTTACTTCCATATCTGCTTTAAAGCCATATAAATAATTTGTAAAATAAAGGATTTTGAAAACTGGGAGACTTTTCTGTTTCTTCATTTTATAGATATAAAACCAAGCCTAGGCCAGGTATGGTGGCTCACACTTGTAATCCTAGCACTTTGGGAGGTCAAGGTGGGCAGATTGCCTGAGCCCAGGAGTTCAAGACTAACCTGAGCAACATAGTGAAACCCTGTAACCCCGTCTCTACTAAAAATACAGAAATTAGCTAGGTGTAGTGGCACAGCCTTGTAGTACAGCTCCTTGGGAGGCTGTGGCGGGAAGATCGCGTGAGCCCAGGAGTTTGAAGCTGCAGTGAGCTGAGATTATGCTACTATACTTCATCCTGGGCAATAGAGCAAGACCCTGTCTCAAAAAACCAGTAAAAAAGCAAAACAAAAGCCAAGCCTAAATGGCACAGTGGCTCACATTTTGTAACAAAGCCTGAACTGGAACACAAGATTTCTTGGTTTGTCTTTGCAAGTTCTTTCTAATGAAATGTATTGATTCACCTCTCAATTTTGAGTGACATTTTCTTAGATATATATTTCAGCTGATAGTCTATATGGTAATTTAAGATTAGTCAGGGGGCTGGGCGCAGTGGCTCACACCTGTAATCCCAGCACTTTGGGAGGCCAAGGCAGGTAGATTCTGAGGTCAGGAGATTGAGACCATCCTGGCTAACATGGTGAAACCCTGTCTCTACTAAAAATACAAAAAATTAGCCGATGTGGTGGCGGGCACCTGTAGTCCCAGCTACTCGGGAGGCTGAGGCAAGAGAATGGCGTGAACCCAGGAGGTGGAGCTTACAGTGAGCTGAGATCGCACCACTACACTCCATCCTGGGCGACAGAGCAAGACTCTGTCTCAAAAATAAAATAAAAATAAAAATAATTAGATGGGTGTGGTGGCACATGCCTGTAGTCCCAGCTACCTAGGAGGCTGAGGCAGGAGAATGGCTTGAATCCGGGAGGTGGAGGCTGCAGTAAACCGAGATGGCGCCTCTGCACTCCAGCCTGCTAGACTCCATCCCCCCAAAAAAAATTAGTCCAGAAAGTTATGTATGGTTTTAGCAGAGTTTTGCATTGCTATATGTAATTGCTTCAATAACACATTTACCTCAGGTCCTTATTTTCTATTACTGATGCATAATTTTACCCCATCTTCAGGTGTAAGGTTATATTTCAGCACTTGTCCATTCAGACAGCCATTAGCACGGCCTAATACACTGACGCTGATTCACGTCCGCTTACCTCCTGGATTCTCAGCATCTTCAACCGTAGAAAAGCCTTCAAAAGTACATAGAGCACTTTATAGTAAAGGTAAGTTCTGAAATACTATCAGATTTAAGGTGAGATTCTTAAAATTGTTAAAATTATATGGCGTTTTGAGGCATTTGAAAATACCTATGACAACAGTAGAAACTGGGGACTACTAGAAGGGTTGGGGAAGTAGGGGAGCAAGGGTTGAAAAACTGACCGTTGGGTCTTATGCTTAGTACCTGAGTGATGGAATCAGTTGTACCCTAAACCTTAGCACCACGCAATATACGCAAGTAACAAATCTGCACATGTACCTGCTGAATCTAAAATAAAATTTGAAATTGTAGTGAAATTCAAAAGTTGAAATTGAAAGTATAGTTTTCACTCCTACATTTAGGTTTTTGATCTGTTTTGTGATAATTTTTATACATTGTATGAGGTAGGAATCTGACTTCATCCGTCTGCATGTGGATATCTAGCTGTCTGAGCACCATTTGTTGAAGACTATATTATTTCCCCATTGAATTGTCTTCATCTTACTTTCTCATGTGAATTACCCGTTAATGTATGGGTTCTGGATTCTCAGTTCTATTCTATTGGTCTATATTATCCATCTTTATGTCAGTAGTACAGTCTTGATTACTGTTGCTTTGTAATAAGTTTTGAAATTGGCAAGTGTGGCCGGGCGCGGTGGCTCAAGCCTGTAATCCCAGCACTTTGGGAGGCCGAGGCGGGTGGATCACGAGGTCAGGAGATCGAGACTATCCTGGCTAACATGGTGAAACCCCGTCTCTACTAAAAATACAAAAAATTAGCCGGGCACGGTGGCGGGCGCCTGTAGTCCCAGCTACTTGGGAGGCTGAGGCGGGAGAATGGCGTGAACCCGGGAGGCGGAGCTTGCAGTGAGCCGAGATCACGCCACTGCACTCCAGCCTGGGAGACACAGTGAGACTCCGTCTCAAAAAAAAAAAAAAAAAAAAAAAAAAAAAAAAAAAGAAATTGGCAAGTGTGACTATTCCAACTTTGATCTTTTTTTTTTTTTTTTTTTTTTTGAGATGGTCTGGCTCTGTTGCCCAGGCTGGAGTGCAGTAGCACAATCTCTGCTCACTGCAACCTCTGCTTCCCATGCTCATGCCGTCCTCTCACTTCAGCCTCCTGGGTAGCTGAGAGAAGCTACAGGCATGTGCCACCACACCTGGCTAATTTTTATATTTTTTGTAGAGACAGGCTTTTGCCATGTTGCCTAGGCTGGTCTCAAACTCCTGAGCTCAAGTGATCTGTCTGCATCAGCCTCCTAAAGTGCTGGGATTACAGGCATGAGCCGCCGTGCACCTGGCCTGATTTTTTTTTTTAAAGATGATTTTGGCTATTCTCAGTCTGTTGAATTTTCATGTGAATTTTAGAATCACCTTGTTAATTTCTGCAAAAAAAGTGAGGTGGGGCCAGGTACAGTGGCTCATGCCTGTAATCCCAACACTTTGGGAGGCAAAGGCAGGTAGATCACTTGAGGTCAGTTGGAGACCAGCCTGGCCAACATGGCGAAACCCCGTCTCTACTAAAAATACAAAAATTAGCTGGGTGTCGGGGGTCATGCCTGTAGTCACAGCTACTTGTGGGCTGAGGCAAGAGACTTGCTCGAACTATGGAGGTGAAGGTTACAGTGAGCCAAGATCCACTCTAGCCTGGGGGACAGAGCAAGAGTCCATCTCAAAAAAAAAAAAAAAGTGAGATTGGATTGTGATAGCTAAATCGGTGTATCAGTTTGGGGCATGTTGCCATCTTAACTATATTTAATCTTCAAATCCATGAATACGGAATATTTTTCTAAGTCATTTGGGGGTGGGGAGGAAGGTTCTCACTCTTTTACCCAGGCTGGAATGCGGTGGCAGGATCTTGGGTCACCTTAGCTTCAACCTTCCGGGCTCAGGTGATCCTCCTTGCTCAACCTCCTGAGTAGTTGGGACTACAGGCGTGTGCCACCACTCCTGGCTAATTTTTGTATTTTTTGTAGAGATGGTGTTTCACCATGTTTCCCAGGCTGGTCTTTAACTCCTGGGCTCAAGCAATCCTGCCACCTCTGCCTCCCAAAGTGCTAGGATTATAGGTGTGAAGCCACTGTGTTGGTGAGTTTTGTTGAGATAATTGCTTTTTTTTTTTTTTTTTTGAGACAGTGTCTACTGTCACCCAAGTGGGAGTGCAGTGTGCAGTCATGCCTCATTACAACCTCTACCTCCCCGGCTCAAGCAATCCTCCTGCCTCAGTTTTTGTTGAAATAAGGTCTTACTTTATTGCCCAGGCTGGTCTCCAACTCATGGGCTCAAGTGATTAGCCTGCCTCAGCCTCCTAAACTGCTGGGATTGCAGGCATAAGCCACAGCACCTGGCCCAGATGATTGCTTCTATAGTACACTTATCTCTGCCATTCCTCTGGCACCTTCATCATTTTTATTCATGGTGTGTTTGAATTAACCAGTATATAAACTGTATTTCGTTGAATATTAGCTTCTATTACATTGTGAATTGTCAGTCACAGCATTTTCTATATACTAAATATATTTTTATAAAATTAATAATTAAATTGATAAGCCCATTGACTGCAAGATATACCCTAAGTTCAGAAATGCTAAAATGTGAAAAAAAAATATGTTTACCTGAGAGAAATACAGTTTAAAATTGAGAACACTTAAGGAGTCTACCCTAAAAATAATTATATAGTCTTTCATGGAATTATTTTATTTTGTAACTTGTTTCTTTATAAAGATTGATGTTGTGTGTGTATATCTATATGTGCTAATTTTAAGTTGGCATAAAAGTACTTGTGGTTTTGTAAAAAATTTTTTTTTTTTGAGACGGAGTCTTGCTCTGTCACCCAGGCTGGAGTGCAGTGGCACAATCTCAGCTTACTGCAACCTCTACCTCCTGGGTTCACACCATTCTCCTGCCTCAGCCTCCCGAATAGCTGGGATTACAGAGGCCCGCTGCCATGCTCAGCTAATTTTTGAATTTTAGTAGAGACAGGGTTTTACCATGCTGGTCAGGCTAGTCTCGGACTCCTGACCTCGTGATCTGCCCACCTCATCCTCCAAAGGTGCTGGGATTACAGGCATGAGCCACCATGCCCAGCCCGGTTTTATAATTTTAATTGCAAAACCGCAATTACTTTTGCACCAACCTAACAATAGTTATTAAGGTTATTGAGGATGCATGTTATTTGACATGATGTAATAATATTTTATATATTAAACTTTTAGGTATTCTATTGATGGCAGCCTCAGAAAATGAGGATAATGATATTTTATGGTGTGTCAACCATGATACTTTCCCTTTCCAAAAGCCAATGATGGAAACCCAGGTAAGTTGTCCTGACAATTCTGAAAAAACTATTATATAATTTTAAGTGAAGGATAATATGATAAGAAACTTTTTATCTTCTGATTTATTGCTGTTTACTTCTAATAACATATGATTAGAAATTATAATGTGAAGAAATTATCCTGTCAATTATTTGTTTTTCCTCTGTCAGGTTAGAAGTTCCTGTGGTAATCACAAAAAGACATCTTTAAAGAAAACATTGGACCCTTGTAGAATATTTTCCATAATGTACCAGAAAATACATGTATCTTTTTTTTTTTTCTGAAAACATGTCAGGTTCATATGAAATGATCTTTCTCTCATTTAAATATGTTGCTTGTTTAGTTATTTAAATATGAGGCCATCCATTATAGTTGTGACTTAGAATTTTATTCTAACAATCTCTTTGTAATTTTGTCTTTTTCTTTTTTTTTAATTACGGAAACTTTCAAACATAAAGTTGGAAGAATCAATTGAACCTCGCATAAGAGAACTGAGTTGCCAGCATCTTTCTTATTGTATTTCATTTTTCTTTCTGACATAAACAAAGGGACACCCACAAACACACAGTTTTGTTTTAAACACAAAAATCACCACATACATCATGAAGTGGATATGGTCTTCCTAGGTGAGGGCCGAGGCTGCTGTGAACCCACGGACTGCCCCCTGCCCCCAGCTGCCCATCTTAGTCCCCAGTTTGTAAGGAGGTGAGGGGAGACTACCTGTCTCCATCCCCTTGGTGTCCTCTGCTCACTCCTGCCTGTCCTCCTAAATAGTCCTGCATAGCCGACTGAGGCTGCTGATCAAACCAGATAAACCAGCCCCTAGTAGGGTGTGAATGTCTGGTACTGTGTCTTTGAAGCTACCTCTTCACAGGCATTTTGCTTCTAGTTTTCGCAGAAAACTAGTGGTTTGCTGGTAGTTCTTAAATTTGAACCCTTCCAGATGGGACTGGCAAAAGGTGTGTGTAAGTGGGAGGAGGAAAGGCAGAACTCCCAGGGATGGGAGTATTGTCTGCATGAGCTCTACCAAATTTCTGACAAGGTTCAAAGAGCTGGGGTAGGAGCAGAAGGGAGATAAGGAGTACCCTTCTTCTTCTTTCCTTTATTCTTTGAGCTTTACTGAGCATGTACTACCAGCCTTGTGCTGTGATAAACTGTGAGGATTCAGAACTTAATAAGATATAAACCCTGTCCTGGTTGGGATTTTGTGCTGGTGGGGGATAATGATTTTAATCCTGTCTCTACTTCCTCAAAACTGTGGAGCAGAGGACACGTTTTTGGCTGTTTATTCCTCTATAATCGTTATAATCGTACCTGCCACTATGGAGTTATGAGACTAAATGAGCTCGTGTGTAAAGCACTCAGAACAATGCCTGGCACTCCTTGGAAGCACCATTCCATAAATGTTAGCTTTTTTTTTTTTTTTTTAAACTCTTTTAAAAAAGACAGTGTCTCACCCTGTTACCCAGGCCCAAGCAGTCCTCCCACCTCAGCCTTCCAAGTAGCTGGGACTACAGGTGTGCATTACCACATACAGCCAATTTTTAAATTTTTTGTAAGCTAGGTGTGGTGGCTCATGCCTGTAATCCCAGTATAATGTCGAGGTGGGTGGATCACAAGGTCAGGAGATCGAGACCATCCTGGCTAAAATGGTGACACCTCTACTGAAAATACAAAAAATTAGCTGGATGTGGTGGCGGCGCCTGTACTCCCAGCTACTCGGGAGGCTGAGGCAGAAGAATGGCGTGAACCCGGGAGGCGGAGCTTGCAGTGAGCTGAGATCGCGCCACTGTACTCCAACCTGGGTGACAGAGTGAGACTCTGTCTCACAAAAAAAAAAAAGAAAAATTTTTTTTTGTAGAGACGGGGTCTGACTATATTGCCCAGACTGGTCTTGAACTCCTGGGCTCAAGCGATCCTCCCACCTTGGCTTCCCAAAGTGCTGGGATTACAGATGTGTTCACCTAACTTTTTTTTTTTTTTTTAAGAACAAATACTACATGTCATATAATTTGATTTAATATTTGAGTTTTTCTTAAACAAAGGTGAACTTTTGTTTTTAACAAAAAAAACTCATCAAGAATAGTGTATGAGCTTTGATCAAATCCTAGTTACCAAAAAAAGACATTGGAACAGCAGGGTAAATTTTATATTGGCTAGGTATTACACTATATTAGGGAATTGATAACTTTTTTTTTTTTTTTTTGACACAGGGTTTCACTCTGTTGCCCAGGCTAGAGTGCAGTGGCACAATCAGAGCTCACTGCAACTGCTTCCCAGGCTCAGGGAATCCTCCCACCTCAGCACCTATCCGCCGCCCACCCCCCCAAAAATAGCTGGGACTACAGGCACATGCCACCACGCCTGTCTGATTTTTTTGTATTTTTAGTAGAAACAGGGTTTTGCCATGTAACCCCTGCTGGTCTTGAATTCCTAAGCTTAAGGGATCCCCCTGCCTTGGTCTCCCAATGTGTTGGGATTACAGGCGTGAGCCGCCTCGTCCAGCCAGTAACATTTTTAAATGTTGTTATATGGTTTGTAAGAAAACATTCTTATTTTTAGGAGATATGTATAAAAGTATTTAAGAGTGATAAATGATGTCTATACTTTCAAACAGTACAATAAAACAAAAATATACAGGAAGAGAGAGAATGCAGACATGGCAAACTGCTAACAGTTGTTGAATCTAGGTATTGGGCATGTGGACTTTTGCTGTATTTTCAACATTTTTGGCTGCTTGAAATTTTTTATTATAAAGTATTTTAAAGGATTAAAATACTTTTTTTTTTTTTATTGTGAGACAAGGTCTTGCTCTGGAGTGTAGTGCAGTGGCATGATAGCTCACTACAGCCTCAAACTCCTGGGTTCAAGCAGTCCTCCTACCTCAGACTTCTGAGTTGCTAGGAATACAGGCACATGCCACCACACCGAGGTAGTTTTTTATTTTTTGTAGAGATGGGATTTCGTTATGTTGTCTAGGCTGGTAAAATACTTTTTTTTTTTTTTTTTTGAGACGGAGTCTTGCTCTGTCACCCAGGCTGGAGTGCTGTGGCCGGATCTCAGCTCACTGCAAGCTCCGCCTCCCAGGTTTACGCCATTCTGCTGCCTCAGCCTCCCAAGTAGCTGGGACTACAGGCGCCTGCCACCTCGCCTGGCTAGTTTTTTGAATTTTTTTTAGTAGAGACGGGGTTTCACTGTGTGAGCCAGGATGGTCTCGATCTCCTGACCTCGTGATCCGCCCGTCTCGGCCTCCCAAAGTGCTGGGATTACAGGCTTGAGCCACCACGCCCGGCCTTTTTTTTTTTTTTTTTTAATTTGGCAACAGAGTCTTACTCTGTCACCCAGGCTGGAGTGCAGTGGCACGATCTCAGGTCACTGCAACCTCCATCTCCCAGGCTCAACAAATTCTCCTGCCTCAGCCTGCTGAGTAGCTGTGATTGATTACAAGCGTGTGCCACCACGCCTAGCTAATTTTTCTATTTTTAGTAGAGACGGGGTTTCACCACGTTGGCCAGGCTGGTCTCAAACTCCTGACCTCAGGTAATCTGCCCGCTCCACCTCACAAAGTGCTGGGATTATAGGTGTGAGCCACCCCACCCAGCCAGTAAAATACAGCTGGTAAAATACTTTTTAAGGGAAAGATAGTATCTTAGCAGATTTAATCAATCCTGGAAACATGGTAGATGGTAGTTATTTGATTGAGAGAATTATAATCTTATTAAAGAGTATTTACAGTTTATCTTGAGAAAAGTTTGCCCATGTCTTCTAGTACAAACAGATTTATGTATTAGTGTAGAAAATGTCTGCTTGGTGTACGCAGTGGCTCACGCCTGTAATCCTAGCACTTTGGGAGGCCAAGGCAGGCGGATCACCTGAGGTCAGGAGTTTGAGACTAGCCTGGCCAACATGGCAAAACCCGGTCTCTAATAACAATACAAAAATTAGCCGGGCATGCTGTTGTGCATCTATAATCCCACATACTTGGAAGGCTGAGGCAGGAGAATCACTTGAACCTGGGAAGCAGACGCTACAGTGGGCTCTGATTACGCCACTGCACTCCAGCCTCGGCGACAGGGTGAGACTCTGTCTCAGGAAAAAAAAAAGATAATGCCTGATTAGCACTTTGAGAGGCCAAGATGGGCAGACTGCAGGAGCCCAGGAGTTTGAGAACATCCTGGGCAACACGGTAAAACCCTGTTTATACAAAACATAGAAAAATTAGGTGGGTATGGTAGCATTCTCCTGTAGTCCCAGCTACTTGGGAGGTTGAGGTGGAAGAATCAGCTGAACCCAAGGAGGTCGAGGTTGCAGTGAGCTGTGATCATGCCACCGCACTCCAGCTTGGGTGACAGAGTAAGATACTGTCTCAGGAAAAAAAAAAAAACAAAACCCAGAGGCCAGGTGCGGTGGCTCATGCCTGTAATCCCAGCACTTTGGGAGGCCGAGGTGGGCGGATCACCTGAGGTCAAGAGTTCGAGACCAGCCAGACCAACATGGAGAAACCCTGTCTCTGCTAAAAATACAAAATTAGCTGGCGTGGTGGCATATGGCTGTAATCCCAGCTACTGGGGTGGCTGAGGCAGGAGAATCACTTGAACCCGGGAGGCGGAGGTTGCAGTGAGCCAGGATCACGCCACTGCACTCCAGCCTAGACAACTTCGTCTCAAAAAAAAAAAAAAGAAAAAAAAACCCCAGAAAAATACCTGATTAAAAAAAAATAGTAGAAAATTACGTAATACTTTTGAAAATATTCATGTTAATGTACTATTTGTTAAATTTATTTATTTATTTATTAAGTCTGTAGTTTTTTCTTTTGCATTGTGTAACTTCAATATGATGTGTAAAACATTTATTTCTTTTATGTAGATGACAACCCGTGTTGATGGTCATTCCTGGGCTCTTTCTGCGATAGATGAATTGAAAGTAGAGAAAATAATTACACCCTTAAACAAGGATCATATTCCAATAACTGATTCACCAGTTGTTGTACAGCAGCACATGTTACCTCCGAAGAAATTTGTTCTCCTCTCAGCACAGGTATGTACGTATTCTGTTAAGGTAGTGACAAAAATAAGCAATATATAATATTTTTGTCAAGTACTCTGAAGTACTGGCTTAATGGAATCATATCATTTTCTTTTTTTTTTTTTTTTTTTTTTTGTGACAGAGTCTCGCTCTCTTGCCCAGGCTGGAGTGCAGTGGCCGGATCTCAGCTCACTGCAAGCTCCGCCTCCCAGGTTTACGGCATTCTCCTGCCTCAGCCTCCTGAGTAGCTGGGACTACAGGCACCCGCCACCTCGCCCGGCTAGTTTTTTGTATTTCTTAGTAGAGACGGGGTTTCACCGTGTTAGCCAGGATGGTCTCGATCTCCTGACCTCGTGATCCACCCGTCTCGGCCTCCCAAAGTGCTGGGATTACAGGTTTGAGCCACCGCGCCCGGCCTTTTTTTTTTTTTTTTGAGACGGGATCTCGCTCATCACCCAGGCTGGAGTGCAGTGGTGTGATCTCAGCTCACTGCAACCTCTCTGCCTCCCTGGATCAAGTGATTCTCCTGCCACAGCCTCCTGAGTAGCTGGGATTACAGGTGTCCGCCACCACACCTGGCTAATTTTTGTATTTTTAGTAGAGACGGGGTTTCACCATGTTGGCCAGGCTGGTCTCAAACTCCTGATCTCAGGTGGTCCACCTGTCTTGGCATCCCAAAGTTCTGGTATTACAGGCGTGAGCCACTGCACCCAGCCTTCCTGGTTTGTTATTTGACTTTGTTTATTGAGATTTTTCCCAGCACACAAGCTTGTAAGTAATCAAAATTATTAGTTATTTGATATTTTATTTTATTTATTTTATTTTATTTTAGACAGGGTCTTACTCTCACCCAGGCTGGAGTGTGGTGCACAGTCTTGGCTTACTGCAACCTGTGCCTCCCAGGCTCAAGGAATCCTCCCACATCAGCCTCCTGGGTAGCTGGGATTACAGGCTTTTGCCACCACACCTGGTTAATTTTCGTATTTTCTGTAGAGACAAGATCTCACTAAAGCCCAGGCTGGTCTCAAACTCCTGAGCTCAAGCTATCCACCCACCTCATCCTCCCACAGTGCTGAGATTATAGGCGAGAGCTAATCTACCCAGCCATCATTTGAAATATGTCATAGTTGAAAAACTTCCTCTCACTAAGGTTTATAAAAGAATCCACTCGTAGTTCCTTTTGTTTATTGATTGGTGCAAAAACAATTGAGGTTTTTGCCATTGATTGTAATGCTATTACAATCAATGCTTTTGTACCAACCGAATACTCAATTGCTTTTGTACCAACCTAATACTATGATGCTTTTGTACCAACCTAATTGGTACAAAAAACCTCAATTGCTTTTGTACCAACCTAATACTATGATGGTTTTATTTTATTCTTTAAGTCGTTTGATCTATTTGGAATTTACTCTGGTATAAGGTATGACTATGTTTTTAGCTTTTTTTTTGTCTAAATTGATACAAATAGTAGCAACCTGATTAATTAATAATCTAATTGTAATTCTCTGGTTTCAGGGGCAGCTTTGCAGGGGCAATTGCATTAAGTTTTCTTCATAGATACATAGATCTACTGGAGGTTGAGTTGAGATGTAGATGATCCTTTTGACCAGTTGTACTTTTTATATCACGTCAGCCAGTCCTCCTGCCTCAGCCCCCTGATGCGCTGGAAATACAAGTGTGGGCCACCATACCCAGCCTACTTTGTATTGTTGAAGGGTTTTTTTTTTGTTTGTTTCATTTATTTTATCAAATAAGGTAGCAGGGTCTGTTGCTATCAGCCAATCTTGGTAAATCTCTTTTTCATGTTCTTTCTTCAAATTTCTTAGGGGAGCCTTATGTTTCATAAACTTAGACCTGTAGATCAACTGAGGCATCTACTTGTGAGTAATGTGGGTGGAGATGGAGAAGAGATTGAAAGATTCTTTAAATTACATCAGGTAATTATATATACTTTTTAAAAATGTGATGCTATTTTAATCAAACAGTGGGAGTCATAGTTTATGTATATTGGGACTGGAATACTGTAATAAATAGATTTTTTTTTTGAGATTGAGTTTTGCTCTTGTTGTCCAGGCTGTAGTGCCATGGCGCAATCTTGGCTCACCGCAACCTCCGCCTCCCAGGTTCAAGCGATTCTCCTGCCTCAGCCTCCCTAGTAACTGGGATTACAGGCATGTGCCAGCACGCCTGGCTAATTTTGTATTTTTAGTAGAGACGGGGTTTCTCCCTGTTGGTCAGGCTGGTCTTGAACTCCTGACCTCATGTGATCCACCAGCCTTGGCCTCCCAAAGTGCTGGGATTACAGGCATGAGCCACTACGCCCGGCCATAAATAGATAATCTTAACAATATTCCTTTCTTTGCCTCAGTCACTGTATGTGAACTGACATTTGAAAGCAGGATTAATATAAGTCTTGTAGTGAGCTTTCAGATTTTTATTCTCTGTTGTTGATAATTTTTTCTTTTTTTTTGAGACATAGTCTCACTCTGTCTCCCAGGCTGGTGCAGTGGAGCGATCTCAGCTCACTGCAAGCTCCGCCTCCCAGGTTCACACCATTCTCCTGCCTCAGCCTCCCAAGTAGCTGGGACTACAGGCGCCTGCCATGATGCCTGGCTAATTTTTTGTATTTTTAGTAGAGATGAGTTTTCACTGTGTTAGACAGGATGATCTCGATTTCCTGACCTCAGGATCCGACTGCCTCGGCCTCCCAAAGTGCTGGGATTACAGGCATGAGCCACCATGCCCGGCCTGTTGTTGATAAATTCTTATTGAAGTCTACTAGTAAGTTTCTTGTTCAGGTTATATGATAAATGCCTTTTCATTAAAAGCACAAGACATTTAGGGACAAGTTCTTTTTTGTTTGTTTGTTTTGGCTTAATGACCTGAGGAAGAAACTTGAGGCAACAGTGTAGAGATCTTAGTATTTCAGAGCCATAACTGGAATTGATATGGTTAAAATTGGGATAGTTCAAAGTTAAGTATACAGACCCTGGATTCAAAGCACCTGTGTTAAAAATCCCAGCTCCACCACTGAGGTAAATTACTTGACTTCTCTGGGCTTCAGTTTCCTTATACATTATAATAGTATGTGTTATGAGGATTAATATATGCTAAACTCTTAAAATAGTACCTGACACATGGTAGGTATTCAAAGTTACCACTTATTGTTATTTTCTTTTTTTTTTTTTTTTTTTTTTTTTTTGAGACGGAGTCTCGCTCTGTCGCCCGGGCTGGAGTGCAGTGGCCGGATCTCAGCTCACTGCAAGCTCCGCCTCCCGGGTTTACGCCATTCTCCTGCCTCAGCCTCCCAAGTAACTGGGACTACAGGCGCCCGCCATCTCGCCCGGCTAGTTTTTTGTATTTTTTTAGTAGAGACGGGGTTTCACCGTGTTCGCCAGGATGGTCTCGATCTTCTGACCTCGTGATCCACCCGTCTCGGCCTCCCAAAGTGCTGGGATTACAGGCTTGAGCCACCGCGCCCGGCCATTATTTTCTAGAAAGTAGAAAGACCACAGGAAGAAAATTGGAGACATAAGGTGGAAACTAACTCAGAATCTAGGTAAAAAGGAAAAGAGAGCATTCTGTAATCCTAGTGCTTTTGATGAACTTAAAATAAAACCAGTGGTGTTTACTTGTCTTTTTAACACTAACTGATTTCATTTAGTCTGCAAGTATTTATTGAACGCCTGCTCTGTGCTAGATACAGACTTTAATATTGCATCTAGCAGTATACAAATCATTTTAAAAGTTTATATTTAATATAAGGCCAAATATTCCTCTTTTTACAGGAAGACCAGGCTTGTGCTACTTGCCTTATTCTTGCTTGCTCCACTGCTGCCTGTGACAGAGAAGTATCTGCCTGGGCTACTCGGGCTTTCTTTAGGTATATGAAAGGTTTTTTGTTTATTTGTTTTTTTTTTTACTGGGCCACTTTTTAAAATGATCTTATTATCAATGTGATAAATTAAAGCCTTGCCAAACAGTTGAGTGACTATGTAGGCAAATTACCAAAATTCATTTGCAAAAGCTGAAATCTGGAGAGATTATAATGGTAATAGAAGCAACTAAATTAGCATAGTTTATGCATTATTACTTTAACTCTGGATTCTGTTCTGTAACTTCTTGTCTACTTTCTATACTTTGTTCTACCTCAGTTACTGTCTCATCTATCTTTTTTACTTCCCCAAACACTATGCCAAATCTGCTTAATATGTATCATTAGTATTGAAGGCTTCTGAATTATTTTAAGGAAACTTGGTACCAAAGAGATATTTCTATTTAGAAAATATTTAAGAATTTGAAATGTGATTTTGTTAGAAATATTTTTTGAAATACTATCTAACCATAACCTAGTGCTAAAATTATAATGCCATTTACTCACAGAGTAAATTCTATGCATTGCATATCTTTTTCTTAGAAGTTATCGGAGTCCCTTATAATTCTTCCTGGTAGCAATTTCAAGTCCATATTTACTGAATAAATATTATAAGTCTTATGCATATGTTTTACTGTCAGCACAATACGTTAAAGTCTGTAATGTTTAAAGCATTTATTTGGAAGCTAAGCAGGAAAAGGAACAATTCCAGTTTTTAAGATGGATAGTTTGTTTTACTGAATAAATTCAACCTCTTGTCATAAAAATAGGTATGGTGGTGAAGCACAGATGAGATTTCCAACCACTCTTCCGCCTCCAAGTAATGTTGGTCCCATCTTGGGGTCTCCTGTCTATTCTAGTGAGTATGAAACATTGAAATGAAATTGTTTCTAATCATTTGAATCTTAGAACCTTTATAGCAATTTTTGTCAATAAACCTTTTCGTTATGTTTTATTTACTGCTACTGTGTAATTGATGAATATATCTGTAGATTCTGATTCTTAAAAGTGATCTATTAATATTGAATCCTTAATATAAGGAAGCAAAATAAGATGTAACCAATCATATTTACGTAACTCATTTGGTGTATATTCAGAGGGAAACAGATGAATGATTTAATAGTAATTAACTCCCACATCAGTGTTTTCCAAGATGGGAGTTGTTAGAAACTTACTAGGAGATGAGTCCCTAATTCTTGCATATATCATGGACAATGTAAGTCCTTTCTATGCTTATAAGTAGCTTCTGTGGCCAGGCGCAATGGCTCACACCTGTAATCCCAGCACTTTGGGAGGCCGAAGTGGGCGGATCACCTGAGATTGGGAGTTTGAGACCAGCCTGACCAATATGGTGAAACCCTCTCTCTACTAAAAGTACAAAAATTAGCCGGCCTGTGGTGGCGTGAGCCTGTAATCCCAGCTACTCAGGAGTCTGAGATGGGAGGATCACTTGAACCCAGGAGGCAGAGGTTGCAGCAAGCCGAGATAATGGCACTGCACTCCAGCCTGGGCCACAGAAAGAGACCCTGCCTCAAAAAAAGAAAAAAGAAATACCTTCTGTATCTAATTTTGATCACATTCAAAAGATTGAGATGTTCTTTTCTAAATCTTTATATTCTTCTTTCCCTTTTTAGGTTCTCCTGTTCCTAGTGGTAGTCCCTATCCAAATCCATCCTTTTTGGGAACACCATCTCAGGGTACCTCTTTTCTTTGTTTTGGATTGCTTCTACTGCTCATTTTGAAGTGCTGACATTATGAGTTATCCTTAATGCTTAGTGTGAAAAAGATGAACTTGCCTTATTCCCTTGAAAATAAATATACGCTGTCCAACCAAGTTTTAGCATTTGGATGTGAATGCCTTTATTTAGGAAGAACTCCTCTTATAATATGCCTGGAAAGCCCATTATTTGGGTTCCAGGATTAAATTGGACCCTAAAATCTGTGTAATTAGTTCTGTTTCACTGTCAGCATTACAAGCAGTTATTGCAAGTTTGTTTCCTTTTCGTTCTGCATTGTGAACACTGGCAAGTCTACCTGGGAGTATCCATGCACGTATAAATCTCTCTTCTTATTAAGGAAAACCAAATTAAATATTTATGTATTTCATTATTTTTGTAAATACCTTTGTGTCTAGATACACAAACTTGGATTATTGAGAATTCTGAATTTTATGGGTTCTGTTTTTAAGATATTTGTTTTTCTTATGTGTGTACAAGGTATACAGCCTCCTGCCATGTCAACTCCAGTGTGTGCTCTGGGAAACCCAGCAACTCAGGCCACAAATATGAGTTGTGTGACTGGACCAGAGATTGTGTATTCTGGAAAACACAATGGTATTTGCATTTACTTTTCTCGGATCATGGGGTAAGTTTGTCATGAAATAATGAACTATTGCTCACCTTGCCCCATCTTGAGTAGTTAATTTTTTTTTTTTTTTTTTTTTTTGAGACGGAGTCTTGCTCTGTCGCCCAGGTTGGAGTGCTGTGGCACAATCTCGGCTCACTGCAAGCTCTGGTTCCCGGGTTCACACCATTCTCCTCCCTCAGCCTCCCAAGAAGCTGAGACTATAGGTGCCTGCCACCATGCCCGGCTAATTTTTTGTATTTTTTATTTTTTATTTTTTATTTTTTATTTATTTATTTTTTTTTGAGACGGGGTCTGGCTCTGTTGCCCAGGCTGGAGTGCAGTGGCCGGATCTCAGCTCACTGCAAGCTCCGCCTCCCGGGTTTAAGCCATTCTCCTGCCTCAGCCTCCGGAGTAGCTGGGACTACAGGCGCCCGCCACCTCGCCCAGCTAGTTTTTTGTACTTTTTAGTAGAGAAGGGGTTTCACCGTGTTAGCCAGGATGGTCTCGATCTCCTGACCTCGTGATCCGCCCGTCTCGGCCTCCCAAAGTGCTGGGATTACAGGCTTGAGCCACCGCGCCCGGCCTAATTTTTTGTATTTTTTAGTAGAGACGGGGTTTCACCATGTTAGCCAGGATGGTCTCGATCTCCTGACCTCATGATCCACCCACCTCGGCCTCCCAAAGTGCTGGGATTACAGGTGTGAGCCACTGTGCCCAGCCTAGTTAAATATTTTTAACTCTGAATTTGGGATGTCATTTATTCCTATTAAATTTTATTTTTAGCTCACTTTTCGTCAATAAAACTTTTCTATTATTCAGTTTTTATTATCTAACTATACTCATTGCTGTGTTTTATTTCTCTCACTCTCTCATGATCCGTGTTTGTGTGTGTGTAGCGTCAAAATACAGTTGTTCCTCAACACGGGTTAGGGGATGCCAACCACCCTTCCTCAGCCTTCATGTAGTCAGAAATTCATGTACAACTTTCAACTTTCTTAATTACTAATAGCCTACTGTCTAGCAGCCTCACTGATAAGTAATCAATTAACACGTATTTTGTATGTTTTTTGTGTTTTCTTTTTTTAACTTTTGCACGATGTAGGAGTGTGGGGGAGTCTAGTAAAAACCAGAAAACCTCCTAGACAAATTCTAAAACAGATGTGACACTGATATTTTGTGTTATATGTATTATACACTATACTCTTACCATAAAGTAAGCTAGAGAAAAAAATTAAGAAAATCATAAGGAAGAGAAAATATATTTACTATTCATTAAGTGGCAATGGATCGTCATAAAAGTCTTCATCCTTGTCTTCACGCTGAGTAGGCTGAGGAGTAGAAAGAGGAAGGGTTGGTTTTGATGTATTGGGGTAGCATAGATGGGAAAAAATCTGTATATGTGGACTCACACAATTCAAGCCCATATTGTTCAAAGGTCAACTGTATGTCTATATACATATTAATGTACAATGTTACAAACTTCCCCATAACTCAGTGACATGTGTCTACAATTCAACAGGGTAATTCTGTCTTGCTGGGCTAACTCAAGGATAGGCAATCAGTTGTGAAGTTAAAGAGAGCTCTGCTTATCTTGGCTAGACTCTCACATGTTCAAGGTTATGTTTTCCAGCTGGTCTAGAATGGCCTAAGCTGAAACAGCTTAGTGGTTCTCCACATGGTTTCTCATCCTCCAGCAGGCCAGCCAAGGATTATTTAGTTGGTGGTGGCAGGGTTCCTTGAGAAAGAGTAGACACTTGCAAAACCTTTATCCTAGGCTCAGAACTGGCTTACCACTCACTTTTCCACCTTACTCGACCAGAGGGAAGTCACAGGGCCAACCCAGATTTAAAAGGTGGGAAATAGACCACTTTTAGGGGGGAGAGACATCAAAATCATACTGCAAAGGGGATAGATATAGGGAGGGATAAAGAAATGTGGTTGTTTTTGCAATCAGTCTGTCATATTATCTTAGCTATCGTGCCTAATATATATTTCTCTCAGATTTGAGATGTATGATCTCATTCATCTCATTTGCTTAAAAGTATGAAACAGAACAGAGCCCCTTTATACATTTCCTGTTTATAATTTATTATACAGAGCCTTTTGATTTTTCTTAAGTAATATTTCATTATCTGAAAAACTTAGGTACATCAGGTATGAAAATTTTCTAGTATTCCATTCTTCTAGATAGCTTAGTAAAATGTTAAATGAAACCATTGCAAGTTTTAAAAACTGAATAAAGCCATTAAGTTCCTAGAGAGAGAAATTTATTGTAATTCTTTTTATTTATTTACAGCATAATCATTAAAACATTTTTTGTTCCAGAAACATTTGGGATGCAAGCTTAGTTGTGGAGAGAATATTCAAGAGTGGCAACAGAGAGATCACTGCAGTAAGTCTGTATAATATTACTCTGTTATTTTTGTGTAGCCAGTTGATGGTATAAATGGTTAGATTGTTTCGCATTTGTTGATATTACACAAATAAGATGGCAAAGGTTATTCTTTTTTTTTTTTTTTTTTTTTTGAGTCAGGGTCATGCTCTGTCACCCAGGCTGGAGTGCAGTGGCCCAATCTCAGCTTACTGCAACCTCTGCCCTCTGGGGTCAAGTGATCCTCCCACCTCAGCCTCCTGAGCAGCTGGGATTACAGGCGTGCGCCACCATGCCTGGGTAATTTTTGTATTTTTTGTAGAGATAGGATTTCACCATGTTGCCCAGGCCAGTCTCGAACTCCTAGACTCAAGCGAACCACCTGCCTTGCTTCCCAAAATGCTAAGATTATAGGCAGGGGGCCTCAGCGCCTGGCAGGTTATTCTTTTATGTACATGTTTGCGTTCTTGGACAGCAAACTGCTTACCTTCAGGTTTAAATCTCATCTCTAACATTGATTGTCTGAATATCAGTAAATTACTTAACATTTCAGAGCCTGATACCTCATGGTAAAAGAAGGGGAGTAGTATATCTCCCTCATAAGGTGTCATGAGGGATAATTCCAGAAACTTAATATTGTTCAAAATTTACTATGTAATACTTTGACATATATATGAACAAAAACTCCATGGACTCAGCACTAATTTCCATGAATTGGCATACTTTACAGACTGCTTTTTGCTCTTGTTGCCCAAGCTGGAGTGCAGTGGCGGAGTTTCGCTCTTGTTGCCCAAGCTGGTGTGCAACGGCACAATCTCGGCCCACTGTAATCTCCGCCTTCTGAGTTCAAGCGATTCTCCTGCCTCAGCCTCCCGAGTAGCTGGGATTACAGGCGCGCGCCACCATGTCCAGCTGATTTTTTGTATTTTTAGTAGAAACAGGGTTTTACCATGTTAGCCAGGCTGGTTTCGAACACCTGACCTCAAATGATCTGCCCGCGTTGGCCTCCCAAAGTGCAGAGATTACAGGCGTGAGCCACTGTGCCCAGCCCAAATATATTTTTTAATTGTGAGGCTCTTAAAGTTCATGAGTTGGGCACAGAGGCCCGTGCCTGTAACCCCAGTGCTTTGGAAGGCTTGAGCCCAGGAGTTCAGGACCAGCCAGGGCAATATGGCCAGATCCCTTTTCTACAAAATAAAATAAGATTAAAATTAGTCAGATGTAGTGGCATGTGCTGGTAGTTCCAGCTAATTAGGAAGCTGAGACAGGAGGATCACTTGAACTTAGGAGGTCAAGGCTGCAGTAAGATATGATCCGCACCACTACACTCCAAGGCAACAACAAGACCCTCTCTCTCAAAGAAAAGAAAAAAAGTTCAAGTTTCTAAGAATAAGAATGTATTTGCCTAACACAGTATGTGATTCCATTTATATGAAGTTTAAAAACTTGCAAAATTAATCTATGTTGATAGGACTAAGAAAAGTAGTTACCTCAGAGGTGGGGTGACTCATGGCTACAAAGGAACATGGGAAACTTTCTTTGGTGTTGGAGATTTTCTGTATTGTGGTCTAGGTAATGACTATACAGAAATATATAAAAGTAATCAAGATATTTTCTTAATATTTGTATTTTACTGTAAATTATGCATCAGTGTTACTGGCAGGAGAGGAAGTATGTAAGCATTATTTGGATCAACAGGTGTGAATTGATGCAAGAAATAACTTTATTTATAGAGATAGTCATTTCAAAATTAAAATTGTTTATATTATAGCTATACAGAGGGTGTGTTTTTAAACTTTTGAAAATTCTTTCATTTTTACAGATTGAAAGTAGTGTTCCCTGCCAACTGCTAGAGTCAGTGCTACAAGAACTAAAGGGTTTGCAGGAATTTCTAGACAGAAATTCCCAGTTTGCAGGAGGACCATTAGGAAATCCAAAGTAAGAATATATAAGGTTTATTAATTCATCTTTTTCTTTTCGTTGTATTTTTTGTTGAGATAATTTGCATACTATAAAGTTGGTCCTTTTAAAGTGTCCAGTTTAGTATTTTTAGTGTATCTACAAGGTTATGCAACCATCACCACTGTCTAATTCCAGAACATTTTCATCACACCGAGAAGAAACTGTGCCCATGACCAGCCATTATTATTCATGGACCTTCCCCCAGTCCCTGGCAACCACTAATCTTTCTGTCTCCACAGATCTGCCTTTTCTGAGTATTTATATAAATTGGAATATTTATATAAATATTTATCTAAATGGAATATTTATAGTATACAATGTAATATATAAATATTTATATGAATATACTTATGTAAATGGAATATTTCTATAAATTTTATATTTACATAAATGGAATATTTATACAAATGTTATATTTATATAAATGGAATATTTATACAAATGTTATTTTTAAAATGGAATGTTTCTATATTTTTTTAATGGAATATTTCTATATTTATAAAAATGGAATATTTGTAGAAATATTTATATAAATGGAATATTTATAGAAACATTTCTATAAATGGAAGTGTGCAACAGATAACCTTTGGTGTCTATTTCTTTCCCTAAGCATGTTTTCCGGGTTTGACTGTTGTAGCATGTATTACTACTTTGTCTCATTTCTCAGTGTATCAGTTGATAGATATTTGTGTTATTTCACCTTTTTGGCTAATAAGAGTGCTGATATGAGCATTCCTGTACAAGTTTTTGTGTGGACATGTGTTTACATGGACTCTTGCTCTGTCACCTAGGCTGGAGTACAAAGGCTTCATCTTGGCTCACTGCAACCTCCACCTCCCAGCTTGGAGCAATTCTCCTGCCTCAGCCTCCAAGTAGCTTAGATTACAGATGTGCACCACTATGCCCGGCTAGTTCTTCTTTGTATTTTTAGCAGAGACAAGGTTTCACCATGTTGACCAGGCTGGTCTCGAACTCGACCTTGTGATCCACTGGCCTCAGCCTCCCAAAGTGTTGGGATTACAGGTGTGAGCCACAGCGTGCAACCAAGAATGGACATTTGGAGTTTTTTTGAGACAGCGTATCACTCTTGTCGCCCAGGCTGGAGTGCTGTGGTGCAACCTCGGCTCACTGCAGCCTCCCCCTCCTGGGTTCAAGCGATTCTCCTGCCTGAGCCTCCTGAGTAACTGGGATTATAGGCGCCTGCCACCATGCCCAGCTAATTTTTGTATTTTTAGTAGAGTCTAGGCTGCTCTCGAACTCCTGACCAGCCCCTGGATTTCTGTAACATTAGTTTCATTGAGTATGGAAATTTTTTAAACAGATTTTTGAGATCTACTTTACATACCACTAAATTTACTCATTTTGAATATTCAGTTTGGTGACTTTTAGTAAATTCATAGAATTGTGCAACCATTACCACAGTCCAATTTTAGCACACTTCCATTATCTAGGAGACATACCTCATGTCAATTAGCAGTCACTTTCCATTCCCACTTCTTAGTCCCACACACTTACTGATCTGTTCTATTTCTGTAGATGTGCCTATTCTTGACATGTCATATAAACAGAATCATACTGTGTGGTCTTGGAGTCTGGCTTCTTTCACTTAGTGTGTTTTTGGGGCTCATGTTTGAGATTTATGTTGTAGTATGTATTCATGTTTTGTTCGTTTTTATTGCCCAGTTAATGTGGAATTTTAAGATCATAGACCATTTCTCAGATCTTCGTATACATTTTGCACCATTTTCTTGCCAAAGTTTAGTGTTGTAGATGAAAAAGTACATTACCTGTATGATTCTCTTTCCTTTGTAAGTGACTTAGTGTTGACTTTGAAATTTTTTTGTGCTTTTTTCTTTTTATTACCAAAATTCAAAAATCACAACATGATGTCTTTAGGTATATCTTCTTTACAGCTCTTAGTGAGCCTTTAGAATGAACGTCTTGGCTTTAATCAGTTTTTTTCTCCTGTTTTTTATGTATCGTGGTACACATTGAGTATCCCTTATCTGAACTGTTTGGAACCAGAAGTGTTTTGGCTTTCACGGTTTTTTGGATTTTTAAGTATTTGCATTATACTTAGGTTGAGCATCCCTATTCCGAAAATGTGAAATCCAGAATGCTCCAGTGAGCATTTCCTTTGAGCATCATGCTGATGTGCAAAACGTTTTAGATTTGGGGGCATTTCAGATGTTAGATTTTTTTTATTAGGGATACTCAATCTATATTTCTTCTGTCCCATTCTCTTTGGAGAATCATATTACTCTCTTGTATCTAGCTTGTTTCTTCTCTTCTGTAATTTCCTTCCTTTCTCTCCTTTACCCCCTCTTTTTGCTTGATCTTTTTTTTTCTACAAATTAGGAAAATTTATAGCTGATGTTCTCAGTCATTTAATTGATTTAATCTCAGTCATTTTAAGTAGCATCTGTTTAGTCTGTCTCATAAATTTTTTTGGCCATCAAATTTTTAATTCCAAGAATTCTTTCTTTTTTTTTTTTTTTTTTTGAGACGGAGTCTCACTCTGTCGCCCAGGCTGGAGTGCAGTGACCGCATCTCGGCTCACTGCAAGCTCCGCCTCCCGGGTTTATGCCATTCTCCTGCCTCAGCCTCCCGAGTAGCTGGGACTACAGGCGCCCACCACCTCGCCCGGCTAGTTTTTTGTATTTTTTTAGCAGAGACGGGGTTTCACCGTGTTAGCCAGGATGGTCTCGATCTCCTGACCTCGTGATCCGCCCGTCTCGGCCTCCCAAAGTGCTGGGATTACAGGCTTGAGCCACTGCGCCCGGCCAAGAATTCTTTCTTATTTGTCAATTTTTTTTCTTTTTTTTTTGGGGGGGCAACCAGCCCTTCTGGTGATGGTTGCCCTACCTTATGAATTATTTTTAAAAATTATACATATTAAATGTTTGAATTGTACTGTGTAAGTATGTGTTATATCTCAATAAAGCTGTTGTAAACACACACATTCTGCAATTTCTGTTTCAGTACTACTGCTAAAGTGCAGCAGAGGCTGATAGGATTCATGCGTCCTGAAAACGGAAATCCCCAGCAAATGCAACAGGAGCTTCAGAGGAAGTTTCATGGTAAATTACTGCTTCTCATCAGTTAAGCGTACATGACCTCAGTAAAATTTTATTACTTGAATAGAAAACAGTGGACTTTTCTTGGTAAAATGTACTTTGTACACAAATATTTGTAATTAAAATATCAGTGTAATTGGGTCTGGGGTGGTGGCTCACACCTGTAATACCACCACTTTGGAAGGCCGAGTTGGGAGAATCACCTGTTCCTGGGGGCAGAGGTTTCAGTGAGCTGAGATCATGCCATTGCACTCCAGCCTGGGTGACAGAGTGAGACCCCACCTCAAAAATAAAAATAAAAAAAGTGTGATTGAGAAAGTAGGATAATATGGATGTTGTATATTTCCCTCTTTTAGCATATACATTTTTGTTCCTTCCTGCACCAGAAAACATGATACACACCTATTTCATTACGATTTTTTTTTATTGTGGTGAAATATGTATATACCATAAAACTTACCATTGTTACTTTTTATTTATTTATGTTTTTGAGGTAGAATTTCACTCTTGCTTCCCACGCTGGAGTGCAATGGCGCGATCTTGGCTCACTGCAACCTCCGCTTCCGGGTTCAAGCAATTCTTCTGCCTCAGCCCCCCGAGTAGCTGGGATTAGAGGCATGTGCCACCACACTGGGCTAATTTTGTATTTTCAGTAGGGATGGGGTTTCTCCATGTTGGTCAGGCTGGTCTCAAACTTCCAACCTCTGGTGATCCACCCACCTTGGCCTCCCAAAGTGCTAGGATTACAGATGTGAGCCACTGCACCCGGCCCCACTTTAATTTTTTTTTTTTTTTTGAGACAGAGTCTCACTCTGTCGCCCAGGTTGGAGTGCAGTGGCGCAATCTTGGCTTACTGCAAGCTCCGCCTCCCAGGTTCACTCCATTCTCCTGCCTCAGCCTTCTGAGTAGCTGGGACTACAGGTGCCTACCACCACGCTCAGCTAATTTTTTTTTTTTTTTTTTTTGTATTTTTTAGTAGAGACGGGGTTTCACCGTGTTAAGCAGGATGATCTCAATCTCCTGACCTCGTGATCCGCCCGCCTCAGCCTCCCAAAGTGCTGGGATTACAGGCATAAGCCACTGCGCCTGGCCTGTTTTTACTATTTTTAAGTGTACAGTTCAGTGGCATTCAGGATATTGATTTTATGTCCCCATTACCAATATCCATCTCCAGAACTTTTGTCATCTTCCCCAAAATGTCACTCTGGGCTGGGCACGGTGGCTCTCGCCTGTAATCCCAGCACTTTGGGAGGCCATGGCAGGTGGATCACCAGAGGTCCGGAGTTCAAGACCAGCCTGGCCAACATGGTGAAACCCCGTCACTATCAAAAATACAAAAATCAGCCAGGCGTGGTGGCAGGCTCCTGTAATCTCAGCTACTCTGGAGGCTGAGGCAGGAGAATCGCTTGAACCCAGCAGGTGGAGGTTGCAATGAGCTGAATTTGTGCCATTGCACTCTGGCCTGGGCAACAAGAACAAGACTCTGTCTTAAAAAACAAAATAAAAAACACCAAAAGTCACTCTGTCCCCATGAAATAATAACCCCCAATTTTTTTCCCCTATCCCAGGTCTCTGGCAACCACCAATCTACTTTCTGTCTCTGAATTTTACCACTTTGGGTACCCTATTAGAATGAAACCAAGCTTTTCATTTTGTGACAGGCTTATGTCACTTAGCTTACTGTCCTCAAGGTTCATCCATGTTGTAACATGTGTCAGAACTTCCTTCCTTTTTAAGATTGAGTAATTTCTATTGTGTGTATGTGCATATGTGCACACATACTACACTTCCTTTATCCATTCATTTGTTGATGGATGCTGAGTTACTTCCGTTTTTTGGCTATTGTGAACAATGCTGCCATTAACATGGGTGAACAAATAGGAATTAAAGTCTCTGCTTTCAGTTCTTTTGGGTATATACCCAGAAGTGGAATTGCTATATCATATAGTAATTCTATTACTAATTTTTTGATGAACTGCCATACTGTTTCATAGCAGCTACTGCATTTTATGTTTATGTTTATCTTTATTTCTTTTTGATACGGAGTTTCACTCTTGTCGCCCAGGCTGGAGTGCAATGGTGCGATCTTGGCTCACTGCAACCTCCACCTCCCAGGTTCAAGCAATTCTGCCTCAGCCTCCCGAGTAGCTGCGGTTACAGGCTACCACACCCAGCTAATTTTTGTATTTTTAGTATAGAGAGGGTTTCACCATGTTGGCCAGGCTGGTCTTGAACTCCTGACCTCAGGTGATCCACCCATCTCGGCCTCCCAAAGTGCTAGGATTACAGGTGTGAGCCACTGCGCCTGGCCAGCTACAGCATTTTATACTTCTAGTAGCAATGCACAAAGGTCCCAATTTCTTCACATCTTTGCCAACATTTGTCATTTTTCTGTCCTTTTATATATAGCCATCCTAATGAACATGGAATGGCATCTCATTGGGATTTTGATTTACGTTTCCCTAATGATTAGTAATATGCCTTTTTATAGAGCTAAAAATATGAGTCAAATATTTCGTTGTGCTTTTTATCAATTATAACTAGTAACAAGGAAAGAATAAGGCAACTGAAAAGTTCTTGTAATCTTCAGTTATTCCAGATACAAGTTAGAAGAATAATAAGTTATTGCATGAACTTTTTGTGCCATTTAATTTTTTTTAAGTTCTTTTGCCTTCCATTGTTAGGGTTAGCGTTACTTTTTCTGGCCGTGATAGAACTTTCTGGTTTGTTTGTTTGTTTTGAGACGGAGTCTCGCTTCTTCACCAAGGCCGGAGTGCAGTGGCGCAGTCTTGGCTCACCGCAACCTCTGTTTCCCAGGTTCAAGCGATTCTCCTGCCTCAGCCTCTCAAGTAGCTGGGATCACGGGCGTGTGCCACCATGCCTATCTGATTTTTGTGTTTTTAGTAGAGACGGGGTTTTGCCACTTTGGCCAGGCCGGTCTTGAACTCATGACCTCAGGTGATCCGCCCAACTCGGCCTCCCAAAATGCTGCGATTACTTGCGTGAGCCACCACGCCTGGCCAATAGAACTTTCTCAACACTCAACCATTTACTTTTATCCCAAGCTACTTTCTTCCCTACTCAGGACCCTAGGTTTCTATTCATCATTTTGTAAATTCTTTTTTACTGTCTTTTAAATTTTTTCTCTCTCTTTTCTTTTTTTGAGATGGAGTCTCACTCTGTCGCCCAGGCTCCGCCTCCCAGGTTCACGCCATTCTCCTGCCTCAGCCTCCCAAGTAGCTGGGACTACAGGCGCCTGCCACCACACCCAGCTAATTTTTTTTATTTTTAGTAGTGACAGGGTTTTACTCTTTTAGCCAGGATGGTCTTGATACACTGACCTTGTGATCCGCCCGCCTCGGCCTCCCAAAGTGCTGGGATTACAGGCGTGAGCCACTGTGCCCAGCCTTAAATTTTTTCTCTTTTTTAAAAAATGTTGAAATTGTTTGCCTCTCCTCCAATTTTGTTTCTGTTCTGTTCTGTTTTGTTTTGTTTTGAGACAGTGTCTTGCTCTATTGCCCAGGCTGGAGTACAATGGTGCCATCTTGGCTCACTGCAACCTCCACCTCCTGCGTTCAAGCAATAATCGTGGCTCAGCCACCTGAGTAAGTGGGATTACAGGCATGTGCCACCACACCTGGCTAATTTTTGGATTTTTAGTGGAGGTGGGGTTCTGCCATGTTGGCCAAGCTGGTCTCAAACTCATGGCCTCAAGTGATCCGCCCATCTCGGCTTTCCAAAGTGCTGGGATTACCAGCCATGAGCCACTGTGCCCAGCCACCATTTTGCAAATTTTTTTTCTGAGCGGCTAATGATATTTCAGTATGGCTTTGAGATTGCATTACTAAACATTGGTGAGGATTTGTACAAATAGGAGCATTTGAATTGCTGGCAGTTTATACTGAAACAACTGCTTTGGAGAGCAATTTGATCATATCTGGTAAAAGCTAAACATATATTCTGAAAGCTGATAGTTTCACTTCTAGGTATATATCCTTAAAGGAGTTTTTTTCAAACTTTTTCCCACAGTAAGAAATATATCTTACATGGCCAGCTGTAGCGGCTCACGCCTTTAATCCTAGCACTTTGGGAGGCCAAGGCAGGCAGATCATTTGAGGTCAGGAGTTTGAGACCAGCCTGGCCAACATGGTGAAACCCTGTCTCTACAAAAAAATACCAAAATTAGGTGGGCGTGGTGGTGGGTGCCTGTAATCCCAGCTGCTCGGGAAGCTGAGGCAGGTGAATCACTTCAACCCAGGAGGCAGAGGTTGCAGTGAGCTGAGATTGTACCACTGCACTGCAGCCTGGACAACAGAGCAAGACTCCATCTCAGGGGAAAAAAGAAAAGAAATATATCTTACATTATGACTCAGATGTTTAAAAGCATACATACAAACTAAAATAGATTTTCCTGAAGTATTTCTACTTGTTTTATACTTTGATATTTCTTTCTTTTTTGAATTCTTTTCCACTTTCTATATTTTGAGGGGTGAGCGAAAAGCTATCATCACTGACTAAACTGATTTCATGACTCGCCAGTGCATGTTGATCTAGGGTTTGAGAAACTCAGTCCTAGACTAACTTTACTGTGCTTTCTAGGAGATGTTCTTTAAGAATATTTATTGCATCATTGTTTTATTTTCAAAATACTAGAAACAGTATAATGTCCTCCAAGTGAAAAATGGGCCAAATTGTGGTATACTTACATGATGGAACACTCAGTAGTGAAAATAAATGTACTAGATTTATATTTATCAGTGTAGATAGCCTGCGAACATATAACTGAGTAGAAAAAGCAATGGTGTATTTGTTAAAAATACAGCAATTTTTTTTTTTTTTGAGATGAAGTCTTGCTCTGTTGCCCAGGCTGGAGTGCAGTGGCGCAATCTCGGCTCACTGCAAGCTCCGCCTCCCGGGTTCACGCCATTCTCCTGCCTCGGCCTCCCAAGTAGATGGGACTGCAGGCGCCCGCCATCCTCCCCGGCTAATTATTTATATTTTTAGTAGAGACGGGGTTTCACCATGTTAGCCAGGATGGTCTCGATCTCCTGACCACGTGATCCACCTGCCTCGGCCTCCCAAAGTGCTGGGAGTACAGGCATGAGCCTCTGCCCGGCCATGCAGCAATATTTTCATGGTTTATGTTTATCTACACAAACACAGAAGCATATGTATATACAGACACAGAGAGAAGATAAAAACATAAATACTACTGATTATCATAGTTGCTTCTAATGGGGGCTGGGAGGAAAACAATGGGGATTTCAACCTTAACTATGGTTTTTATTTTAAATAAAGCATCTTAACCTATGTTATTTTATAATAATTTATTAGTTTTGTTTTCTCATTAGAGGCTCAACTAAGTGAAAAGATTTCACTTCAGGCAATTCAGCAGCTGGTTCGAAAATCATATCAGGCTCTGGCTTTATGGAAACTTCTTTGTGAACATCAATTCACTGTCATTGTGGCAGAACTTCAGAAGGTAAGTTTTTTTTATTTTTTTATGATTGTACCATTAATACTATGTTTGGATTTTTTTGGATGAGTATTTTGGCTTTGGAGGAGATTATTTTGGGAAGCATTTACGTTAATAATCAAGTTAGTATGTTACAGGAAGATTGCACAAAAGCTTACTAACTTGGGGGACCTATTTTTTTCAAAGCCACAAGTTTTTACTTGTGGTTATGTGAATGAAATCATACTTTACAAAACATATTTTTTAAAACAGTGGACTATAACCTTTATTTGAGCTACAGGTTCTTCTGAGAATCTGATAAAAGCTATCTCTCACTACCCTTAAAGAAATGCACATCGGCCGGGCGCGGTGGCTCAAGCCTGTAATCCCAGCACTTTGGGAGGCCGAGACGGGCGGATCACGAGGTCGGGAGATCGAGACCATCCTGGCTAACACGGTGAAACCCCGTCTCTACTAAAAAAATACAAAAAACTAGCCGGGCGAGGTGGCGGGCGCCTGTAGTCCCAGCTACTCGGGAGGCTGAGGCAGGAGAATGGTGTGAACCCAGGAGGCGGAGCTTGCAGTGAGCTGAGATCCGGCCACTGCACTCCAGCCTGGGCGACAGAGCGAGACTCCGTCTCAAAAAAAAAAAAAAAAAAAAGAAATGCACATCAACATGGACACACAGACTTTTGCATATAATTTCAAAGGACCCAACAACCTAAATTAAATACTCTTGACTGGGCACCGTGCCTCATGCCTGCGATCCCAGCACTTTGGGAGGCTGAGGCAGGAGGATCACTTAAGCCTAGGAGTTCAGCACTATCCTGGACAAGATGTCAGGACCCATCTCTACTAAAAATAAAAAATAAATTAGTCGTGTGGTGGCACATGCCTGTAGTCCCAGCTACTTGGGAAGCTGAAATGGGAGGAGCACTTGAGCCTGGGAGGTTGAGGCACCAGTTAGCTGTGATTGTGCCACTGCGTCCTAGCCTGGGTGACAGAGTGAACCCTGTCTCTCTCTCACACACACACACAAACCACTCCTACTTCATTTTATGTATGTATTTTTGTTGTTGTTGTTGTTATTTTAGAGATGGAGTCTCACTCTGTCGCCCAGGCCAAAGTGCAGTTGTACGATCTCGGCTCACTGCAACCTCCGCCTCCCAGGTTCTGGCAATTCTCCTGCCTCAGCCTCCCAAGTAGCTGGGGTTACAGGTGCACGCCACCCATGCCCAGCTAATTTTTTGTATTTTAGTAGAGACTGGGTTTCACCGTGTCGCCCAGGCTGATCTCAAACTCCTGAGCTCAGGTAATCCACCCGCCTCGGCGTCCCAAAATGCTAGGATTACAGGCGTGACCTACCGTGCCCGGCAACTGCTGTTAGAATATATAGAGGATATTTATTCCTACCTTTTATTTGTGAGCATTTCTGAACGTATACAGAAGTAGAGCAAAAACTGTAACTCCCACGTACATTTGACTCATTCAGCATTTTCAAGATATTGTGTTTCTTAAAAAAAATAGTTCCTTGAATAACAACAATGTCATTATCACAGTTACCAGTTTTTCTTGAGACAGTGTCTTGCTCTGTCTGGAGTGCAGTAGCACGATCACAACTCACTGCACCCTTGACCTCCCTGGGCTCCAGTGATCCTCCTACTTTAGCCTCCGGAGTAGCTGGTACTATAGGCACACACCACTATGCCTAGCTATATTTTGGTTTTTTTTTTTTTGTAGAGATGGGTTTTCACCGTATCTCCTAGGTTGGATAGTTACCAATATTAACTATCAATATTTGATAGCAAAATCTGTCTGAAAAATGTCTTTTTACAGATTGGTTCATTCAAATCAGGATCTAAACAGTTTAGTTGGTTTGCTCGTGGAATTTATTGTTTATCTTTCATCTGTTTCAATCTGAAGCAGTCTTTCCTTCTTTTTCTTTTCCTTGCTGTTGCCTTGTAGAAGTCCAATCATCAATCCAGTAGCATGTCCAGCATTGTAAGGACATTCTAAGGCTTTTTTTTTTTAACCCTCTTCGTAGTGAACTTCTTCCTCTATCTCCTGCATTTTCTATAAAATGAAAGTTTATTATATAGGCTTGATTCGGTTCAGCTCCTTTTTTGAGGAAGAATAGAATACTTCATAGGTAGTGGTTTGTTCATCAGACTGTTAGAAGACAAAAAAGGTTTCATTGTCCTTTTAGTGATACTGAGATGGATTGCTGGATTCAAGTAGTAAGCCTAATACTGCCATTGTGGAATTCTCCATCAGACTTTAATCATCCATTGATAATCATTGCTGGAATTTATTATTTCATTTAGAATTACAAAAGGGGAATATTTATTTGTTCATTTTTTATTTTTTTGAGACAGTGTCTCGTTCTGTCACCCAGGCTGGAGTGCTGTGGAGCGATCTCAGATCACTGCAACCTCCACCTCCTGGGTATAAGCAATTATCCTGCCTCAGCTTCCCGAGTAGCTGGGACTACAGGCATGTGCCACCATGCCTGACTGATTTTTGTATTTTTAGTAGAGACAGGGTTTCACCATGTTGGCCAGGCTGGTGTTGAACTCCCGACCTCAGGTCATCCACCCACCTTGGCCTATCAAAGTGCTGGGATTACAGGCAAGAGCCACTGTGCCCGGCCAAAAGGATATTTTAAATCTGTGATTCCTTCCCCAGTTACTAGCTGCAATTCTGTAAAAAAAAAAATTTTCCTGTCCTATATGGATATTTCACTACTCTGAAACGCTTAATTTTTGACTCTTGTATACCATTTTTCAACGTTAGAAGGCAATCTCCTAATTCTTTCTACTAGTGTCCAATGAATAGATACTGTTTTTTCTTTTTAAAAATTCAAGCTAATATATATATATATATTTTTTAAATTTATTTATTATTATTATACTTTAAGTTGTAGGGTACATGTGCATAACGTGCAGGTTTGTTACATATGTATACTTGTGCCATGTTGGTGTGCTGCACCCATCCAAGCTAATATATTTAATTATGAAACTGTTAGCGTTTTCATACCAAGTAGAATAATTTTGAGTTTTATTGAGTGATAAATATATTGTAGGTAGGTTTTTATCCTGGGTATGTTTTTGTGATCCATCTTCAAAGCTCTCTTCCTTACATCACCAATTGTGTGCTCAATGAATGCAAATTAAAGATTTGTTCAAGAATTTTAACACAGTTTCGATATTTCCTTGAATTTAGGAAAAAGAGATAGCAGTCACATCACTAACAGAATCTTTTACTATAGTATAAATCAATACTTTAGAGCTTCATTTGGACAAGCACATTTGTTCACAATACAGATTAAACTCCAATATTATAAGGTCTAGAATAATGGAATTCTAACAGTTTTAGGAAGAAGTAAAATGTAAGCCCAAGATTTTCAAATGTAGCCACGTGATTGTTTTTTCCATTTTATAACCAAAGCGAGGAGATCTGGCTCTAGTTTTGGCTCTACTTAAGCTTTACTTTTCTCATTTGGAAAGTGAGAGTTTTGGACTAGATCTACTGTACGTTCTTTTCCAACTCTGTATGATTTTATGTAAGTTTGCAAAAATTTGTTTCTACTAATTAGTATATTTTCACTTTTCAATTACAGAGTCTATCAATGTTTAGGTTATTTTAAGTTATTACAATAATTTCATTATGTTTAGTAATATGGTATTTTTATAATTGTGATAGAAAAGTTTTATGCTCCTAGGAACTTCAAGAGCAGCTGAAGATCACAACCTTTAAAGATCTTGTAATCAGGGACAAAGAACTCACAGGGGCATTAATTGCTTCTCTTATCAACTGCTACATCAGAGATAATGCCGCTGTTGATGGCATTAGTTTACATTTGCAGGATATCTGCCCACTTCTGTATAGCACTGATGATGCCATTTGTTCCAAGGTATGATACTTTATTATCTATTTCATTGTTAGTTATAAGAGGTATCATGTATGATGAACCATCTTGTTTCACTTAATATAGGACCTCAGTCAGTTAGATCTCTTAACCTCTCCTAGCCTCAGGATCCTCATCTAAGAAAGGGGTTGGAATATGTGGCTTCTTAAAACCTGTGTATACTCTTTTAAGCTTAGCTTTTCTTTTTAAAAATATTTTTGTTTATTTATTTGACACAGGTTTTCACTCTGTTGCTTAGGCTGTAGTGCAGTGCTGTGATCATAGCTCACAGCAGTGTCTAAGTCCTAGACTCAAGCAGTCCTCTCACGTAGCTGGGGACTACAGGTGTGCAGCACTGCACCCAGCCAAATTTTTTCTTTTTCATAGAGACATGTTCCGATTTGTTGTACAGGCTAGTCTTGAACTCTTGGCTTCAAGCGGATCCTCCTGCCTCAGCCTCCCATAGTGCTGGGATTATAAGTGTGAGCCGCTATGCCCGGCCCTCCTTTAAGTTTTTCATGAAGAATCTTCTATTTTTTTAATATATTTTTATTTATTTATTTATTTTTTTATAAGACAGAGTCTTGCCCTGTCGCCCAGGCTGGAGTGCAGTGGCACGATCTCAGCTCACTGCAACCTCTACCTCCCAGGTTCAAGTGATTCTCCTGCCTCGGCCTCCCAAATAGCTGGGATTACAGGTGTGCACCACCACACCTGGCTAATTTTTTATATTTTTGGTAGAGACACGGTTTCACCATGTTGTCTAGGGTGGTCTTGAACTCCTGACCTCCGCCTGCCTCGGCCTTGCAAAGTGTTGGGATTATAGACATGAGCCTCTGCTCCTGGCCCATAAAGAATCTTTGATAGTGTTTTTAGGCCATATTAAAAAGTCAAAGGTGAGAAATTAAGAAAAATCACTAAATTTACAAATTAAGAAAATTTAGGGAATAATTTATCTCCTTAGAAGTTAAGGAAAAGTACTAAAACTTCAAGTAAATCTTTTGGTGAATTATAGTTAATGGGGGCATTTTTATTGATCCTTTCCTACAGGTGGAAAAAATAAATAAATGAGTGTCGCATGGACTGCCTGCTGCCCAATAATGTATTGACTAGGCAAGATAATTACCAGACAAAAGCTCTCTTGCTTAACATATTTGTGAGAGGAATTAAGAATAGCTAGGAATTTTTGGTCAAAAACTTTTCTGCCTAAAATTAAGAAGTAAGTTTGTAGAGTTGTTTTCATTTTTAATGGTAATAATCATATATAAATTTAGACATAGACTAAAACTTAGTTGACAGCATCATCTGTCTGCTTGGTTTTATATATTTTTAAGTTCTTGTTATCTCCTCTTCTAGGCAAATGAGCTTCTCCAGCGTTCCCGACAAGTTCAAAATAAGACTGAAAAAGAAAGAATGTTAAGGGAATCATTAAAGGAATATCAAAAAATTAGCAATCAAGTGGACCTTTCCAATGTTTGTGCTCAGTATAGACAAGGTGAGAAATAAAATGTTTCTTGTATCTTTTACTCAACTCAGAAGATAAATGATAGTGTATGAATGAAGCGAGCTAATGATGAAAAGCCACTTTCCAGACGCAAATCTTCTTTCAACATCAGAGGCCGAGTGAAAGGACATAGGAATGTCGTATCATTGTGTTGCAATATCTGATGACTACACTGACCTGCAGAAGCTGTAATGGTCTTTTTATCTTTTGAAATGTATAAGTTTTGTTTGTTTGTTTGTTTTTTGAGATGGAGTCTCTCTCTGTCAGCCAGGCTGGAGTACAGTGGCACGATCTCAGCTCCCTGCAGCCTTCGCCTCCCAGGTTGCAACAATTCTCCTGCCTCAGTCTCCCTGGTAGCTGGGATTACAGGCACGCGCCACCTTGTCCAGTTAATTTTTATTTATTTATTTATTTTTTACTTTTTTTTTTTTTTTTGAGATGGAGTCTCTCTCTGTCACCGAGGCTGAAGTGCAGTGGCATGATCTCAGCTCACTGCAAGCTCTGCCTCCCAGGTTCACGCCAATCTCCTGCCTTAGCCTCCCAAGTAGCTGGGACTACAGGTGCCTGCCACCATGCCTGGCTAGTTTTTTGTATTTTTAGTAGAGACAGGGTTTCACCGTGTTAGCCAGGATGGTCTCGATCTCCTGACCTCATGATCCGCCCACCTCAGCCTCCCAAAGTGCTGGGATTACAGGCGTGAGCCACCGCACCCAGCCAATACCCAGCTAATTTTTGTATTTTTAGTAGAGATAGGGTTTCACCATGTTGGCCCGGCTGGTCTAGAACTCCTGACCTCAGGTGATACACCCATCTCAGCCTCTCAAAGTGCTAGGATTACAGACGTGAGCCACTGCGCCTGGCTGAAATATGTAACTTTTTAGCATTAGAATTTCAGTTCTTGTCCATTTCAATTACTGTTATGTTTTAGATTGCTCTGGATTACATTTATTTTTCAGGTATTTAAAATTTTTTGAGTTTTAAGGTATAATCTGCTTACTTTTTAAAAAATTACTTTAAATCAAATCTAAGATAATGTAAAGGCTCTGTTTGCACAGATATTATATTTAATCTCAAGGTATTTTTCCCCCCTCCTGTAGGGAACTAAAACTTTCCTTTTTGTTGTTTGAAATATCTTTTTTTTTCCAATGAAGAAATATATATAAGTTTTTGTTTTTGGTTTTTGGTGTTTTTTTTTTGTTTTTTTTTTTTTGAGACAGAGTCTCACTGTGTCGCCCAGGCTGGAGTGCAGTGGTGCAATCTCAGCTCACTGCAACCTCTGCCTCCCCGGTTCAAGTGATTCTCCTGCCTCAGCCTTTTGAGTAGCTGGGATTACAGGCATGTGCCACCACGCCCGGCTAATTTTTGTATTTTTAGTAGAGATGGGGTTTCACCATGTTGGTCAGCCTGGTCTCGAACTCCTGACCTCGTGATCTGCCCGCCTCAGCCTCGCAAAGTGCTGGGATTACACACCCGGCCCCCAATGAAGAAATATATTTAACAGATGCCTTTTAGGCATGTTAAGACTTTTTTCTTCTGAAGACCTATCAGAAATATTTTATGTTAGCAGGGTAACTATTGTACAGTAGAGACATAACCTTGACCATTATTTTTATGTGCCAGCTAAGGAAAAATGTATCCAACTTAGTAGTAAGTCATAGGCCTTCATTCTTTTCTTTCCCATCAGTGAGATTTTATGAGGGTGTGGTGGAACTTTCTCTTACGGCTGCAGAGAAAAAAGATCCTCAAGGTCTTGGACTTCATTTCTATAAACATGGAGAACCAGAAGAAGATATAGTTGGACTTCAGGCCTTCCAAGAAAGGTGCATTCCATTACCTTAGCAGATTGTCATATTTATGGATACAGACTTTTTTTTTGCGTAAAGTTTTTTGTTTTTTGATTTATATATATTTTTTGAGACAGAGTCTTGCCCTGTCATCTGGGCTGGGGTGCAGTGGTGTGATCTTGGCTCACTGCAACCTCTGACTCCCAAGTTCAAGGTATTCTCGTGCCTCAGCCTCCCATGTAGCTGGGATTACAGGTGCGCACCACCACGCCTGGCTAATTTTGTATTTTTAGTAGAGACAGGGTTTCACCATTTTGACCAGGCTGGTCTTCAACTCCTAACCTCAATTGATCCACCCACCTCAGTCTTGCAGAGTGCTAGGATTACAGCCATCAGCCACCGTGTCTGGCCTCCTTGTGTAAAGGTTTAATTGACAATATTAGGGAAATAATATTTCAAGTGTAACCCTTATAATACTGAATTATCCTTTTGCTTTTACTTGAAAGTGACTTCTTGTTTTATCAAAGGCCTGAATATTAATAGGTTAAGGTTATAGGTTATAACTTTTTTTTTTTTTTTTTTTTTTTGAGTCACCCAGGCTGGGGTATAGTGGCACGATCTTAGCTCACTGCAACCTCCTCCTCCTGGGTTCAAGCGATTTTCCGGCCTCAGTCTTCTGAGTAGCTGGGATTACAGGCACACACCACCATGCCCGGCTAGTTTTTGTATTTTTAGTGGAGACAGGGTTTCACCATGTTGCCCATGCTTGTTTCAAACTCCTGACCTCAAGTGATCCACCTGCCTCAGCCTGCCAAAGTGTTGGGATTATGGGCGTGAGCCACCGCGCCCTGCTCATAGGTTATAATTCTTAACCTAGAAGTAAAATGTATTCTGATGAGAATTCTTAAATGCTTATGAGTGTTTTTTAACTTACCTCTGTGATTCTTCTGAGACTTACTAATGTGTTTTTAAATGGGATTACTTGTTTGAAAACAAAACTAGCTATTTTTTTTCTCCAATTTTTTGGTTCCGGATGATGATTAGTATTTCATTTTATTTTATTCATGTATTTATTTTTTTTGAGACAGAATTTTCACTCTTGTTGCCTAGGATAGAATGCAGTGGCACAATCTCAGTTCACTGCAACCTCCACCTCCTGGATTTAGGCGATTCTCCTCCCTCAGTCTCCCTGGTAGCTGGGATTACAGGCAAACGCCACCACGCCCAGCTAAGTTTTTTGCGTTTTTAGTATAGAGAGGGTTTCTCCATGTTGGGCAGGCTGGTCTCTTACTCCTGACCTCAGATGATCTGCCCACCTTGGCCTCCCAAAGTTCTGGGATTACAGGCGTGATCTGGCCTAGTATTTCATTTTAAAGGATAATTTTTATGTATTCCCAAATTTGTTGAGACTGTTAAAAGAGAAATGTATGTCCTTAAAAGAAATATAGGCCGGGCACAGTGGCTCACAACTGTAATCCCAGCACTTTGGGAGGCTGAGGTGGGCAGATCATGAGGTTAGGAGTTTGAGACCAGCCTGACCATCATAGTGAAACCCTGTCTCTACTAAAAATACAAAAATTAGCCAGGCATGGTGGTGCACACCTGTGATCCTGGCAACTTGGGAGGCTGAGGCAGGAGAATTGCTTGAATCCAGGAGGCAGAGGTTGCAGTGAGCTGAGATTGCACCACAGAACTCCAGCCTGGGTGTCAGAGCAAGGCTCTGTCTCGGAAAAAAAAAAGAAATATATATAACCTTTCTATAACATATATATATGGAAGGTGTTTTGTTTTGTTTTGTTTTTGTTTTTGAGACAAAGCCTCCCTCTGTCTCCTGGGCTGGAGTTCAGTGGCAGCATCATAGCTCACTGTAGCCTTGACCTTTTGGGCTCAAGTGATCCAGTGATCTTCCCACCTCAGCCTCCTGAGTAGCTGGGACTACAGGCACATGTCACCACACTCGGCTAATTTTTTTTATCTCTTTAATTTCTGTAGAGACAGGGCCTCACTATAAGCCCAGGCTGGTCTTTAACTCCTGGGCTCAAGCAATCCTTCCTTCTCAGCCTCCCAAAGTGCTGAGATTACAGGTGTCAGCCACCACATCTGGCGAAAACATATTTTTTTATTACTATATTTAATGACTTTACCCTTTTATGTTTAACCAAACGCTTCTCAAACTTACTGAAAAAGTATATGGTTTCTGTTACTTTAAATGCCAAATATGTACATATATTCTGCCAAATAGTCTTGAAATCCTTGTATATACTTAAATTAGGTAAGGTAAATCAATGGCTTTCTTTTTTTGTTGTTTGTTTTGTTTTGGGGGGGTTTTGTTTTTTGTTTTTGAGACAGGGCCTCATTCTATTGCCTGGGTTGGAGTACAGTGGCATGATAATAGCTCACTTGCAGCCTTACATTTCTGGGCTCAAGCGATCCTCCTGCCTCTGCCTCTCAAGTAGCTGGGATTACAGGTGCATACCACCACGCTTGGTTAATTTTTTGTTTTGGTTTGGTTTTTTTGTTTTTTGTTTTTTTGTTTTTTGAGACAGGGTCTTGCTATCGCCCAGGATGGAGTGCAGTGGCATGATCTCAGCTCGCCTCAACCTCTGCCTCCCAGGTTCAAGCAATTCTTGTGCCTCAGTCTCCTGAATAACTGGCACTACAGGCGTGCACCCCTACGCCTGGCTAATTTTTGTATTTTTAGCAGATACGGGGTTTCACCATGTTGGCCAGACTGGTCTTGAACTCCTGACCTCTGGCAATCCCCCTGCCTTCGTCTCCCAGAGTGCTAGGATTACAGTTGTGAGCCACTGTGCCCGGCCAATTTTTTGTATTTTTTGTAGAGACATGGTCTCACTCTGTTGCCCTGGCTAGTCTTGAACTCCCAGCCTCAAGCCCTCCTCCTACCTTGACCGCCCTATGGCTGGCATTACAGGTGTGAGTCACCACACTTGCCATCATTTGCTTTCTAGTTAAATAATGTAATTGTTCCTTTTCCATTCTCCTTCAGATTAAACAGTTACAAGTGCATTACAGACACACTTCAAGAACTGGTAAATCAAAGTAAGGCCGCTCCTCAGTCTCCCAGTGTACCCAAAAAACCTGGTCCTCCAGTATTGTCATCTGATCCAAATATGCTGAGTAATGAAGAAGCAGGACATCATGTAAGGGACATAGTATATTTTCATTCTGAGAATACACTGTTTAGAAGTTCTGCATGGTAATGGTGGCACAATCATCTTGGGGAAAGGTAGTAGTTCTTAGAAGTTATCATGTAAGGATTCTTGATTTCTTACTGGAGTTTATAGGTCTAAAGGGTTGTGATGCCCAGAAACAGAGCCTTTAACTGCTAATTTTTACTATTTTCTTTATTTTAGTTTGAACAAATGCTTAAATTGTCACAGCGATCCAAGGATGAGCTCTTTAGTATTGCCCTTTATAATTGGCTAATACAAGCTGACCTTGCAGATAAGCTGCTACAGGTAAATCTTTTTTTTATTGCAGTTGTGTTAATTATTCTTAAGGAGCATAACTCAATGATTTGAGCACGTACATAGATGTAAAAAATTCAGTTTCTCATCCCATGTCTACTATTAGATGTTAGTATAAAGCTGAGTAATGCAATATCTTTTCCTAAGGGGCAAAGTAGGCTACTGCTCCAATTTTCTTGTTATTTCGAAGCTGATTGGGATAGTTTATATTGCGGGGTAGAAATCACTGGATTATGAATTATGAGTCCCGTAGGTCATCTTAACTCTGCCGTTAAGTCACTATGTGATTTCAGATACATCCTTTTACCTACCCTAAGTCTCAGTGTTCCTCAGTCTATTTAATGAATACATAGCATTTGATAATTTCAATAATGCCTTTGAGCTCAGTGTCTAGGAATCGATAGCTGTGTTATCAAAGTTTATTTTAAAATGTGTAATTTTGTAGTAAATTTCCTTTTTTTTTTTGAAATGGAGTCTGACTCTGTCGCCCAGGCTGGAGTGCAGTGGCACGATCTTGGCTCACTGCAACTTCCGCCTCCTGGGTTCAAGCGATCCTCCTGCCTCAGCCTCCCAAGTAGCTGGGATTACAGGTGCCCACCACCACGCACGGCTAATTTTTATATCTTTTTAGTAGAGACGGGGTTTCACCATGTTGGCCAGGCTGGTCTCAAACTCCTGAGCTCAGGTGATCTGCCTGCCTTAGCCTCCCAAGATGCTGGGATTGCAGTTATGAACCACCGTGCCCAGCCAAATTTCCTTTTCTTTTTTGAGGCAGGGTCTCAATCTGTAGCTTAGGCTGGAGTGCAGTGCAATGGCATGATAATGGCTCACTGTAGCCTTGACCTCCCTAGACTCAGGTGATTCTCCCACCTGAACCTCTTGAGTAACTAGAACTGTAGGCCCGCACCACCACACCCAGCTAATTTTCTTGTAGAGACATGGTTTTGCCATATATTGCCCAGGCTGGTCTTGAACTCCTGAGCTCGTGTGATCTGCCCACCTCGGCCTCCCAAAGTGCTAGGATTACAGACATGAGCCGCCATGCCCAGCCTACTAAACTATTGTTATCAACCTAATAGAATTATTTTGGGAACTCTTATGCTAACTGTGGTAAAACAAAAATTGTTTATAATAAGAAAATTTGTCCTCTCTTTTGTTATTGTTGGATTATAATTTTGCTTATTTTCATAAAACAAGGCAAAGTTGTAATTGACTTAAAAATATTGTATTTTCCTTATCAGGAACATTATCTGTAGGTGGTTAGAAAATTTTTCTGAATAACTATATAATTTCTAGGTTGCTTCTCCATTTCTGGAGCCCCATCTAGTCCGAATGGCCAAAGTTGATCAAAACAGGGTTCGTTATATGGATTTACTCTGGCGGTATTACGAGAAGAATAGAAGTTTCAGTAATGCTGCTCGTGTACTGTCCAGACTGGCTGACATGCATAGGTATGGCATAATATTTTCATTGTGAAGAATGATTGAAAACTGAGCTGTATGTACTTACCTTCAGTTTTCCTTAATTTTAGAAGAATCTAAGTTTTAATATACTGACCTAAATTTTTTAAATAGGATGTTATTTTTTAGACATAAAGTATTTCTTTGTGTGTTGTCTAAAATTGTGGATCTTTCTTATTAGAAATCTAAAATAGATTTTTTTTAAATCTAATGCTTTTTTTCAAGTTTCAGATGGCCTTTTATGTGCATTTGGTATGAAACAGTACATACTAATTGACATATTTGTATCTTCAATCCTTAAGAAATTGTGTAACTAAAAATAAGCGTTTTCACTTCTAGCACAGAAATTTCACTTCAGCAGCGATTGGAGTACATTGCTCGAGCCATTCTTAGTGCGAAAAGTTCCACTGCCATTTCATCAATAGCTGCCGATGGTGAATTCCTTCATGAATTAGAAGAAAAAATGGAGGTAAGCGCTAAAGATCTTAAGCTGTGTCCACGTTGAGTACTAGCCACGTAGTTTTTCCACATTCCATTCTTCCCTTGGTAAGTAATAGGTCTGTAGAAGTCATTATTATTCTAGTTGCTTTTGCCTGTTTATTTTTATGTTTAGATACAAATCTTTTTTTTTTTTTTTTTTTTTTTGAGACGGAGTCTTGCTCTGTCACCCAGGCTGGAGTGCAGTGGCCGGATCTCGGCTCACTGCAAGCTCCGCCTCCCGGGTTCACGCCATTCTCCTGCCTCAGCCTCCCGAGTAGCTGGGACTACAGGCACCCGCCACCTCGCCCGGCTAGTTTTTTGTATTTTTAGTAGAGACGGGGTTTCACCGTGTTAGCCAGGATGGTCTCGATCTCCTGACCTCGTGATCCGCCCGTCTCGGCCTCCCAAAGTGCTGGGATTACAGGCTTGAGCCACCGCGCCCGGCCTAGATACAAATCTTAAAGAGATTTCTAAGGATACACTTGGGTCATAAAAACATTGCTGTGATTTAGAAGTTTTCTCTTTGGCATTTCTAAAGGTTTTTCCCAGCTGGGTGCAGTGGCTTACGCCTGTAATCCCAGCACTTTGGGAGGCCGAGGCAGCCAGATCATGAGGTCAGGAGTTCGAGACCAGCCTGGCCAACATGGCAAAACCTTGTCTGTACTTTAAAAAAATACAAAAATTAGCCAGGGGTGGTGGCACACACCTGTAGTCCCAGCTACTCAGGAGGGTGAGGCAAAAGAATCACTTGAACCCAGGAAGCGGAGGTTGCGGTGAGCTGAGATTGCACCACTGCATTCCAGTGTGGGAGACAGAGTGAGACTCTGTCTCAGAAAATAATAATAATAAAAAAAAAGGTTTTTCCCAACTGTTTCAACAGCAAGTGGATTACATCACATTCATCATTTATTCTGGAAGCAAATAAGTAGATGTATGAAGTAGAGTAGGCTAAAAATTCCCTAACTAAGAGAATAAAAAACATACCATCATCCAAACACAAAAGTTTGTTTCTTATTCACAAAAATCCAGGGTTAGTCTTCCTGATTGGCAGCCGGCTTTCCTTCATGTGGTTGATTTAGGAACCCAAGTTCTATTTTCTGGCACTACCATTCCCTAGGGCCTTTTGCTTTATCTTCAGCAGAGGGAGGAAGGAAAAGAAAGAACACATTCACTCTCTTAAAAGCTACAGCCCTGACATGACACACTTTACTTCTACTTACATTCCTTTCAAGAGAACTTGGTTTTATGGCCATACCTCCCTTGCAAAGGAGGCTGAGCTGTATGGCCATACCTCCCTTGCAAAGGAGGCTGAGTCTAACCATTTGACTACAGTCTTGGAAGGTATGAATATTGGTGGGCAGCAAGGGATCTGCCACAGTACACTTCCTGTGAAATCTGTTATGTTTAGTTGATGTCTGTTATGATGATGTTAGCCTATTATGATGGAAATCTTCATTTATACATTATTTTAGCAAACTTAGAAAGTCAGATAGTAGGAACCACTCTTTCAAATGTATGTTGATTTATCATAAATAAATTAAGACATCCTATTTTTGCCCAAACTAGGTTGCTAGGATCCAACTTCAGATACAAGAGACACTACAAAGGCAGTATTCCCATCATTCTTCTGTACAGGATGCAGTGTCTCAGCTGGATTCTGAGCTGATGGACATAACTAAGGTAATAAAAAAGCAAGTTTTTGTAGTCGTCACCTAATAATGAGAAATTTTTGTTTTTTATTTTGCTTTTTGTTTCATGAGGAAAATTACCTTATCTCCACAAATAAGATAAGGCATCTTTGGCAGCTTGTCAGTAGGCTGACAGATCACCACTGTTTCATCTGACTCCTAGAAAAGTCTAAGCTACTCTTTCCAGGCCAGTAGCTACAAAGAACCTATCAACCTCACGAGAGCTGTGTTAAAACCAGCTTACTTCCAGCCTGGGCAACATGGCGAAACCTCATCTCTACAAAAAAACACCAAAAAAGGCTCGGCACTGTGGCTCACACCTGTAATCCAGCACTTTGGGTGGTTGAGGCAGGCAGATCACCTGAGGTCAGGAGTTTGAGACCACCTGGTCAACATGGGGGAAGTCCATCTCTACTAAAAATACAAAAATTAGCCAGGCGTGGTGGCATGTGCCTGTAATCCCAGCTACTTGGGAGGCTGAGGCAGGAGAATCACTTGAACCCGGGAGGCGGAGGTTGCAGTGAGCTGAGATCGCACCACTGCAGTCCAGAAGCCTGGGCGACAGAGCAAGACTCGGTTGAAAAAAAAAAAATTAGCCTGTTGTGGTGGTATGCAGTTGTAGTTACAGCTACTCAGGAGACTGAGGTGGGAGGATTGATTGAGCCCAGGAGGCCCAGGTTGTTGTGAGTCTCGATGGTGCTGCTGCATTCCATCCTGAGTGACAGAGTGAGACCCTGTCTCAAAAAGAAAAAAAGTAAAAAATAAAAATCATCTTATTTATGGCCTCACTTCTTGCCATGGAAAAACTAACTTATCTTTGCTTAACTCTCTAAACCTCTTTCTCGCTCTGTAATTTTCTGAGCAGTTCCTTCCTCTTCATTTATTCTTAGACATAGTTCCAGGTACCCTTGAGATTTGTCAGTATTCCTGTGATTCTTCAACCCATTGTTTATACAACACTAATTCCAAAATACCATTGCAGGGGATTTGTGGGGAAGGTGAAGATGGCTAATGGGTACAAAAACAAAATAGAAAGAATGAATAAGACCTATTTGATATCACAATAGGGTGACTATAGTCAATAATAACTGTATATTTTAAAGTAGAAAATGTAATTGGATTATTTGTAACTCAAAGGATAAATGCTTGAGGAATAGATACCCCATTCTCCATGACATGCTTATTTCTCATTGCATGATTGTATCAGAACATCTCATGTACCCCATAAATACATACACCTACTGTGTACCCATAGAAATTTGAAAAAGTGGCTTTTAAAATTTTTAAATAAATAAATAGAATGTCGTTGCAACATCATCTTCTCAGCCAAGAAAAAGCTCTACATGCTAAAATCTGTTTGAATGTATTTACCATACCCTTACCTTTTTTTTTTTTTTTTGAAACAGAGTCTTGCTGTATTGCCAGGCTGGAGTGCAAAGGCGTGATCTCGGCTGACTTCAACCTCCAACTGCCTTAGCCTCCTCAGTAGCTGGTACTACAGCCTTGCGTCACCACGCCCAGCTAATTATTTTTTTTGTATTTTAGTAAAGACCGGGTTTCACCATGATGGCCAGGATGGTCTCAATCTCCTGACCTCATGATCCGCCCGCCTCGGCCTCCCAAAGTGCTGGGATTACAGGTGTGAGTCACCGTGCCTGGCCTGTACCCTTACCTTTTTAAATATGGAGTTATAACCAGCTACATACGTCATCACATCTTTATATCATATTTCAGAAACTTTACATAAAATCTTTGGATATTTTTTAATTTTCAAGGAGTGCTTCACTGTTAATCTCTAAATGTTGACCTCTAGTTGGATGTTTAATTTTGGGATTTTCTCTCACAGCTTTATGGGGAATTTGCTGACCCATTTAAACTTGCAGAGTGTAAACTTGCAATAATTCATTGTGCCGGTTATTCAGACCCTATATTGGTGCAGACACTTTGGCAAGATATCATAGAGAAAGGTAAGTGTTCAGTTATAGGTATGTTAGCATTATGTAGTGACTTGGTGGAGGAATGCAAGCTGCTAGTAACTAATATAATGCAAGCTGCTAGTGGCTCATGAAAATTGTACATACCTAAGGAGAGAGTAAGTGGAAGTCACATGGGTATGGTGGAGGATGATCGTACAGAGAATGACCCAAGTGAATATCTGGGAGAATACTCAGTGAAAAGATTGTTTAATTTATATTATTTGTGCTGGCTTATAAAGGATACTGAGACACTCACCTCAGAATCTAATAACCAAGTATAACCTATTAAGACGTGAGACTATCTCAGACAATAACAGAAACACCAAATCTGTTAATCATATTAATGTGACTGTGTGTTCTAAAGTATTTTGAACCTTGAAACAATTAAATAGCCAATGTAAACATTTCACATTAAAAATAATTTGGGTTTCAAATGATATGTCTTTTTGTTACAGAACTGAATGACAGTGTGACATTGAGCTCCTCGGATAGAATGCATGCTCTTAGTCTCAAGATTGTTCTGCTTGGCAAAATTTATGCCGGCACACCACGCTTCTTTCCTTTAGGTAAGCTGTGATCTTAGGTGCAGTCATGTATTTTTCTGTTCTGATGGTTTTCTTCACTGATATGGACAAATAATGATCTTTTGAGTAAAATAAAGAGTTTCTTTGTTGCTATTTAGTTCAGCAGTTTAATTCTACTTATCTGGAAAGATTTCCAAAGAATGGCAGCATTTGTTAATGAAGAGTTGAGTATGAAACTTTCTGTGACTAACTTTCCAAGTTTATATATCTATCTTAGGATTGTGCTGACTGACAAACTATGATTATATTGTTGGTAACCCTATACAAGTTTCTGAAGAGAAAAGAAAAACTTGGTTGATGTTATTGTGCATAGGTAATCTGTGATTGATTCAACTGTTCTTTTTTATGTTGAGGACATGTTTTTCTTTAAAATAGCAAATAATTATGTTAAAACTTAGTGTTTGAATCCCTTTCTTAACGAGATATGGTGGCTATAATTTTTATATAAGGTAGCTAATTATGAGCTATTTACCAACCTACAAGTGTTCTCCTCAGTGATAAAACAATAGAAGCAACATAAATACATCCATAAAGTAGAATATTAAGTACTTTTGTGTTATTTGAAAATATTGAGAGATATGAAAATCCTCACAATATAACTTTTTTTTTCTTTTTTGAGACAGAGGCTTACTCTGTCGCCCAGGCTGGAGTGGAGTGATGCCATCTCGGTTCACTGCAACTTCCACCTTCCGGGTTCAAGCAGTTCTCCTGCCCAGCCTCCCAAGTAGCTGGGATTACAGGTGCCTGCCACCATGCCTGGCTAATTTTTTGTGTTTTTATTAGAGATGGGGTTTCCCCAGGTTGTCCAGGCTGGTCTCAAACTCCTGGCCTCAGGTGATCCGCTTGCCTTGGCCTCCCAAGGTGCTGGGATTACAGGCATTTACCACTATGCCCAGCCTGATTGTTTTTTCAAATGAGCATTCAAACTTATTTACAGACCATCTCTGACTTAGGGTCTATTCCCTCCAGACATAGTCAGAAATAAAATAATTTTATTCATACCCTTACTTCTTGTAGGTATAATATTGAAACGGTTCCCTTTCCCTACCATTTTATTGATCCTAAAAATAAAGAGAAATAAAAGAGCAAATACATACTTTATGTAAATGTTTGTAAGTGTGTGAAACTGATACTTTTGATAGTTGTTTTAGAAAACACTGCATTGTGGGTGGGCATGGTGGCTCACAGGTGTAATCCTAGCACTTTGGGAGGCCGAAGTGGACGGATCGCTGGAGCCCAGGAGTTCAAGACCAGCCTGGGTGACATGGCAAAACCCTCTCTCTACAAAGAAAATACGAAAATTATCCAGGCATGGTGGCATGCACCTGTGGTTCCAGCTACTTGGGAGACTAGGGTGGGAGGATCACTTGAGCCTGGGAGGTGAAAATTGCAGTGAGCTGAGAACGCACCACTGCACTCCAACCTCAGTGACACAGTGAGACCCCATTTCAATAAATAAATAACACTGTATTGTACATAGTTCTTTTTGAGGAATTTTCCTTTTAATTCAGAAGTAATCATGTGGGCTTTGCATGGTGGCTCACACCTGTAATCTCAACACTTTGGAGAGGCAAAGGCAGGATGATTGCTTGAAGCCAGGAGTTTGAGACCAGCCTGGGCATACCAAGACCCCGTCTCTACAGAAAAAATTAAGATTAGCTAGGCATGGTAACACATGCCTATAGTCCTAGCTAATCAGGCTGAGGCAGGAGGATTTCTATGTTTATTTTTATATATATATATATATATATATTTCTTTTGATAGAGAGGGGATCTCATGATATTGTCCAAGCCAATCTTGAATTAGCCACGCCTAGCTAATTTTTTTGTATTTTTAATAGAGACAGGGTTTCACCACGTTGGCCAGGCTAGTACTCCTGACCGAAGGTGATCTGCCCACCTTGGCCTCCCAAAGTTCTGGGATTACAAGTGTGAACCACCACGCCTGGCCATAACTATAAATTTGGTTGTTACTGTTTATGATAAGACAGGCAGTTAAAAGTAAGAATGAGGCCACAGTTAGAACTATCAAATAAATCTAGGGGTGGGGCATTAAAAAACACATTTAATATTTCTGAAATCAGGATGCAGTTTCCCTTTTCTGAAAAGCTGTTAAATTGAGGAAACGTATTTTTTCTTTTTTTTTTATTATACTTTAAGTTCTAGGGTACATGTGCATAACGTGCAGGTTTGTTACTTATGTATACTTGTGCGAGGAAACATTTTTTAAAGGTACTGATACTAAAAAAAAATTATCAGCGAAGTCCTCTTCATTATTGGGATTGTGAATGGTCTCTGTTTTCTTCTTGTATCTTTCTGAATTTTCTAGGTTCTGTAATTTTAATTTTAGGACATTTTCGTCATCCCAAAAATAAACTCTGTACTCATTAGTTGTCACTTCCCATTCCTTCACACCCTCCAGCCCTAGGCAGCCACTAATCTACTTTAGATTTGCCTATTCTGGTATATATCTTACTTTTATTAAAAAAAAATTTTTTTTCCTTTTAAGCTGAGAGTGATGGTGCATACTTGTAGTCCCAGCTTACTTGGGAAGATGAGGTGGGAGGATTGAGCTCAGGAGTTCAAGGTCAAGGCTATCATACACTGTAGTTGCTCCTATGAATAGCCACTATTTTTAGTCTGGGCAACATAGCAAAAAAAAAACCCCGCCCCAAAAAATTGCAATTGGATTTCAGAAGATATCCCCCTAGAAACTACTCAGTTATGAATAAGACCTACCTTTTAATATCAAGAGCTAAAAATCCAAATTTCCAACCTTTTTTTTTTCTTCCCAGATTTTATTGTACAGTTTTTAGAACAGCAGGTTTGTTCTTTGAACTGGGATGTGGGCTTCGTAATACAGACAATGAATGAAATTGGAGTACCATTACCTAGACTACTAGAAGTTTATGATCAGTTGTTCAAATCACGGGTAAGGAAAATATTAAATACCATAAAATTATTTTCTTTAAAGTAACTTTGTAGATATAGAGTGGGGTATTTTGATTGTATTTTTGTATCTCATCACTTAGTCTAATTACACTTGGTTGAGTCTTGGAAATTATGCTTTAGACTTTTTAAACTGATAATGAGAGTTGCTTTCCTGTATATCATGATTAAAATGAAATATTATTTTTGAATATTAATAAACATATATGCTTTACTCTTGGTGGAAGAGGCTAAACTAAGGTGTGGGCTAAACTCATTACATTAAGAATCATCATTTGCTTTAAAAGAACAAGATTACATTGTATTTATTTACTATAACCTCATCTAAAATGTCAATGCTTAAAGATCCTTCTCACCCTGCTGAGCCTTATCAGACTATATGTTTTGTAATTTTTATGCTAAGGATAAAAGATCCAAATAAAAACTTTTCAAAGTAGATTGTGTCTTTTATAGTAGCATCATACAGTGTTTACAACATTAGCCTGTGATGGAGATGAGCAGGTAACTGTAGTATCTCCATCTTATATTGCAAAAAGACAAGAGCAGAGATGTTAAATAACCTGCTCAAGTCACATGGCTAGTAACTGGTGAAGCCAGACCTAGAATTAAGTTTCTGTTACTGCTAGTTTAGTCTCTTTATTATGTCAGACTAAATCTGCATAGGTTCAAAGTGAAAGTGGTGTCACAACCCATAGAAAGAAAGATTTTTCTCTTACCTCAGATTCCTAAGCAGGACATTTACATGCTGTGCAAAGTAGATTGGTATATCAAATATTCGTCTTAAGTAATATCATAGTGTTGTTAATTAATAAGTTTTCAATGTTTGAAATATTAACTATAATCAGATATATAATTTAGTAGCCATGTAATATTAAATGCTTTTTAATAGCAATAAGTTTTGCATGGACCCTGATGTCTACTTTAGTATAAATGATTTAAAGAATCAATTGACACAACGTGCCTCACATTTCATTACGTATATTTCTTCATAGGATCCATTCTGGAATAGAATGAAGAAGCCACTGCACCTTTTGGATTGTATACATGTATTATTGACAAGATATGTTGAGAATCCCAGCCAAGTTTTAAATTGTGAAAGGTACCTATGAATTAAATATTGGACTAGCAAAAGCTTTTAAATGCTTCTAATAAATACCTGGGTAAAAAATTTGAAGAGAAGATGGTAAGATATGGGAATTGTAAAGAAGTACAGGGAATATAAACTCTTGTGTATATTAGCAATAACTGTTTGAATGATATTGATCACCATGTATGAAAAATAGGAGTTTTTTCCATTTTCAGTCCTTGTCCTAAATTCTTTCTACAGCTGAACATAAATAATTTATTCGTTTCTTCTGCTTTAGATTAGTGACCTAGGACCAAAACATTTCAATTATGTCTTTGCGATATTATTGGCCTTTTAAGGGATATTCTTTTGAAAAAGTATTAGCAGGAATCATCTCTTACTGCTTTCTTCTCATTGTAAAAATCTTCAAATGGAACCCACCTACCCCCTAAGTTTTCTTTTTTACTTTATTTCTTATTTACTTAATCACATGGTCTTTCCTCTTCTGTGAGAATTAAAGTTGCCAGAAGTTGGTGGGGAAGAAGTCCTTTAGGAGGAAATATTTGTAAATGTATAATTAATCATGTGTCTTTTTCTTTATAGGAGAAGATTTACAAATCTCTGCCTGGATGCTGTTTGTGGTTACCTTGTTGAGCTCCAGTCTATGAGCTCGTCAGTAGCAGTACAAGCCATCACTGGGAATTTTAAATCTCTTCAGGCTAAATTAGAACGGCTTCATTAATTACTGTGATATACTTTCATCCATTTTGTGATCTGTAAAATAAAAACTCAGCTGGGTCCAGATATCAGGTGTTCTAAATCTAAATGTAAGAACAATCTTAATGGAAGTATGTTTTTAATAAGTGGCTAACATCGGCCGGGCGTGGTGGCTCAAGCCTGTAATCCCAGCACTTTGGGAGGCCGAGACGGGCGGATCACAAGGTCAGGAGATCGTAGACCATCCTGGCTAACACGGTGAAACCCCGTCTCTACTAAAAAAATACAAAAAAACTAGCCGGGCGAGGTGGCAGGGGCCTGTAGTCCCAGCTACTCGGGAGGCTGAGGCAGGAGAATGGCGTAAACCCGGGAGGCGGAGCTTGCAGTGAGCTGAGATCCGGCCACTGCACTCCAGCCCGGGCGACAGAGCAATACTCTGTCTCAAAAAAAAAAAAAAAAATAAGTGGCTAACATCTACAAATAGTACCTTTTCTAAATGAATTCTTTTTTATTACTCTTTTGTTTTTTAGTAATTGAGTGAAAAAAAACCGAAATGAGATTATTTATTATTTTAACGTAAGGATTAAAAAAATTTAGATGCTGTTATTTTGAATTGTACTGCGGGCAGAAATTTCGAATTTATATTATTCATTTTCAAGTTAGTCCAAGGATATTGGCATTAAAACTCCACTAGGCGGCCGGGCATGGTGACTTACGCCTGTAACCCCAGCACTTTGGGAGGCCAAGGTGGGTGAATCACAAGGTCAAGAGTTTGAGACCAGCCTGGCCAACATGGTGAAAGCCCATCTCTACTAAAAATGCAAAAAAATTAGCCAGGCGTGGTGGCAGATGCCTGTAATCCCAGCTACTCGGGAGGCTGAGGCAGGCGAATCACTTGAACCCAGGAGGCGGAGGTTGCACTGAGCCGAAATCTTGCCATTGCACTCCAGCCCAGGCAACAGTGCGAGACTCTGTCTCAAAAAATAAAAAACCTCCAAAGAGGCTAAGCAGATCCATTGCCATAATAGTGGATTCTAAAACTGTCCTTAAATAGGCAAATAACTGACTTTTTCAAAACTTTTTAGGTGTTGGGTTCACCCTTGAAAGAACTGTCCTCCAACAACTAGTTTTGTCAGTTAAAGCCCTTGAGGATTGATATATATACCTGGTTGTTTGAGCAGGTGATAAAACTTGTAACTAATGTTGTGTTGTGAAAAGCTACACAGGGAGGTGCTATTTTCCCTTAGTGTCTACTTGGCTCCTTGGCCTTGTGACTACTGATTCCATTAGAGTAGTGGTTCTCAAAGTATGTGCTCCAAACCAGAAGCATCAGCATCACTTAGGAATTTGTTAGAAATGCAGATTCTCGAGCCCCAACCCAGACCTACTGAATCAAAAACGTGGGGGATGAGGCCCCGCTTTCTGTGTTTTAACAAGTTCTCCAGGAGATTTTGGTGCATGTCAAATGTGAAAGCCACTGCAGTAAAGGATACTGCTGCCTTCTATAGTTTATGGATTGAACTCCCTATGTGGCTCCTCCTTCCCCATTCTCTGTGAATAACCACACACACGAGTTTTGCCCAAGGCACACTGTATAAAGCAAAACTGTTAGTATTGTACTTTTAAATTATTCTTTAACAAAATAGAATAACTAAACCAAGTGCTTCAAAGTAATAGCAACAAGAGAGAAGAGTGGGAATGACCAGAGCTAACAAAACACTCTATTCCTTTTTTTTTTTTTTTTTTTTTGGAGCCAGAATCTCACCCTGTAGCCCAGCCTGGAGTGCAGTGGTGCAATCCCGGCTCACTGCAGCCTCTGCCTCCCAGGTTCAAAGCAATTTGCCTGCCTCAGCCTCCCGAGTAGCTGGGATTGCAGGCATGCACCACCACACCCAGCTAGTTTTTGTATTCTTAGTAGAGATGGGTTGTTGGGGTCCGTGCCGGGGGTGGTGGAGAATGAAAGAACACACAAAAGACAAAGACACACAGAGAACATGGCGGCCGCACTCAGAGCCTCCGCCTCACTTTATTTATACCCCATAAACCCCACGTCAGCAGAAAGAATGCAATGCAAAACAAACTTTCTTTTCCCAGATGTAACCTTCTACTCAGTTCCTTGTTTCTATGCTCTTCCTTATCTGCCCGCCTTCTTGGCGCCTACGGGAGTTCATTAAAAGTTCAATTGGAGATACTGTCCTTGAGCCCTATCTATTCTCAGCATACTGTTTTCAAAGGCCCCTGCATTTCCCCCTTTTTGTTTTTGTTTTGCCTCAATCCTAAAAAGGTAGCCCATATTTGTTCCTGTGTTTTCTTTTGTTTTTGGAGGCGACGGAGGGAGCATCGAATCACCAAAAGAAGTAGACCCAATCCAAGTGCCCAAAGCAATATACTTCCAGAGATTGTAGAAATCCATGTTTTCATCTGGGTCCATGGGTTAAAGGCAGCAAGGCGCTGACCCAGCTCTGCAGGGTTACGGTTCCAGACAAAACATGTAATTGTTGTTGAAATGCTTCGGAAATGTTCTGAGTGAGCTCTTGGATGTCCAAACTAATATTTTTATGGCCTACTAATAATTTCTGGATTACAGTCCAATTTTGAGAGATGTTAAAAGGTACAGGCATTACACAAAATTGAGTGGAGTTCCAATCACATTGTAATGTCATCCGAGTACTGAGTACAGTGAGCTGATCTCCAAGCCATGTCAATGCTTGCTCCATGTTGTCCAATCTTTCAGCAAGTTGAGAGTCAATGTTTCGTTGTTGAAGCCATAACCGGTGAGATTGTTCGTGCCATTGCTGCACAAATTCAGCATTTTGTGTACTTTGATGTAGAGCGAGTCCTGCTACGGTCGCAGTGGAGGCGATGGCAACAAGACTCATCACCGAGGCAATTATAAGTCCAAGGGCACGGCGGGTTCGCTGAAGAGAAGTCCAAATATAAGTTTCAAGAGGTGATGCCCCCCATGGTCGCGTAAGGTTAACAGGTAGTCAAATTTCCTTACGAGCCCTGAGGATATAAATATCCCCAGTAAAGTTGTGCCACCAAGAATGATTGAGGCAAGACAAAAATGTACACGTATCTGTACAATTAACAATCCCCGTATCATTATCCCATGTCAAATTCCCTGCTAATAATAGGTAGGGCTTACGGACACAAGCAATAATATATCAGGAGGTATTTCGATATAACTGAATATAAAAGGAGTTAGTTGGGTTAGAAAGATTAAGGGACATATTCCTCACAAAAGTGCTAATGGCATCACCTGCAGCTAACAACTTCCAAAGATGACTCTGTACTTCAGGCCTCTTTCATGCCATACCAAGGTTTCATTACTGTTAGCAGCAATACTTTTATTTACCCAGTGTCATTTCAAAGGTATGTGACTAAATTTTATTTGAAAATCACCGTGCACACTCCAATCAGTTATTTACATTCCATTGTATTCTAATAAAATCCGGGGTTTAGTTCCCTGTAAGGACAAGAGCATAGCCCCGTCCCTGTTTTAGAACTTGCCCTTGAACATACTTACCTTCTTCATTAGGACACCAAACCTTTAAATTGTCAGCGGGGACTATCACCGAGGGAGGTGAGGAAAGATGGGTTACAACAGCGGAGTCTTGCAATTGTCTCCATTGATTCAAAAAAATTAAGGTAAAAAGAACCTTCAAAATCTGGTTTCTGGGGGGCTCATTTCCCCCTTTTTGTTTTAGTAGTTGAGTTTTTAAAGTTAAATTTGCACGCTCAATGATGGCTTGACCTTGACTTGCCCGGGATACCGGTGATATGTTGAATATTGTATTGCTGTAAGAAAATTTGTAATTTATGAGAGACATAGGCAGGGGCATTATTAGTTTTAAGTATAAGAGGAATGCCCATGATGGCGAAACAGACCAAGAGATGTGTAATAACAGAATCAGCTTTCTCAGATGGCAACGGAGTGGCCCATTGAAATTGAGAAAAGGTATCAATGGTATGATGAACATACTTTAATCGTCCAAAAGAAGGGACATCTCATGGATTAACCCCAGGATGGAAGGATGGAATGCTCAAAGGAGCACAGGAAAGACAAGCTCGAATAAGAGAACGAGCTTGTTTATAAGTTAAATGAAACCGTCGTTGAAGGCCAGAACTATTAGTGTGATGTAGAGTATATTTTTGTTCTGCAGCATGTAGGTGGCCTATTAAAAGTGAATCAATCTGAGTATTACCATGAACTAATGGTCCAGGAAATTGAGAATGAGAACGAAGATGAGTGATGAATAAAGGAGCTCGACGTTGGCTCAAAGTAGAAGATAACAAGGAAAAGAGTTTTTGAAGAGAAGAAGTAGCACAAATAGGTAAAGTGGCCTGAGAAATATAAGAAGTAACATAAACGGCGTATTGAGAATCACTAGCAATGTTACAACCAGTAGTAGGGAAATCAAGTAAGACCATGAGAATAGCAAACAGTTCTCCCTGTTGCACCGAGGGATAAGGATAAACTGTAACTCGAGATTGATGAACACTCCAATATCCAGCCTTATCATTGCTACTAGCATCAGTAAAAAAGGTAGGACCTTGAACAGGAAATACAGAAATTGGTGAGAAAGGCAACACAGAATGTTGCCTAAAAAATGAAAAGATCGGAGACAGGATATTGGGTAGAAAATTGTCCAACAAAAGAAGCGCAAGCAACTTGCCAAGAATCAGAAGTTGCAAGAAGATAAGTGATCTGATTATGAGTGAATTGAGGAATAATTAAGGAAGGATCTCCTCCCCAAAGTTGTCGACAGTGATGCCGTCCTTTGATGATCAGTTCAGCTAAACGATCGATATAAGTAGCCAAGCGTTTAGATATTTTATTGGACAAAAAGATCCATTTTAGTGGTCGACTAGTTTGGTGAATCATTCCTGTGGGAGAAGGTAAAGTATGAAATAAACAAAAGGAAGGGCCTTTTGAAGTTGCTCTTCAACAAGCTGGAGTTCCTGTAAAGCCAAAGGAGTTAAATGGTGTGAGTTGTCCAAGTGACTGTCTCCTTCTAGAATAGAAAAAAGATGTTATAACTGATATGTTGGTATTCCTAAAACAGGACGCATCCAATTAATGTCTCCTAGAAGCTTTTGAAAATCATTTAATGTTTTTAAATGATCACGTCGAATTTGAATTTTTTGGGGTCGAATATTTTGTGCCCCCAAGGTATAACCTAAATATTGAATAGGAAAATCCAGTTAAATTTTTTCTGTGGCAATATTAAGTGAGTAGAAAGAAAGCTGAGTTTGTAATGATACAAAAGCATCTTGCTGCTTTTCTCTGGTGGGTGCAGCAAGAAGAATGTCATCCATATAATGATATAAAAAAACAGAAGGATGACGCTTTCGAACAGGATCCAAGGCCCTATGGACAAATTCTTGACACAAGGTAGGGCTATTTAACATACCTTGAGGTAAAACTTTCCATTGATATCAAGAAAGTGGCTGAAAATTATTAAAAACAGGGACAGAGAAGATCCATACAATGATAAATTAACACAGTTAGAAACTGATTGTTTACAGGATTTAAAGTCCTATGAACGAATTTTTGACATATAGTAGGGCTATTAAGTATACCCTGGAGAAGAAGCTTTTGCTGATATTTTTGAATAGGTTGTCCATTATTATATTTAGCAATAATAAAGGCAAACTTTTTACAATCTTGAGGTTGTAATGGAATAGAGAAAAAACAATTTTTGAGATCTATGACCATTAATTTTTAACTTTGTGGGATAAGGGCAGGATTAGGAAGACCAGGCTGTAAACTTTCCCTAGGTTGAATGTAAACATTTATAGTTTTAAGACAAGACAAAGACGGGAATTCCATGCAGAAGTACGTGGCTTTAGATTCCTCTCGGCCATTTGTTTTTTGACTTACTCTTTTAAAATCCTAAGTATTTCTTTAGATAATGGCCACTGTTTCACCTAAAGAGGAGTGGTCGTTTTACACTTTAATTATAAAACTTGAGGCTGGTGAACAGTGGCTATGAGTTTAAAGGATTGTAGCCCATTTTGAACATCATATTTTTGACAGCTGAGGAAATATGAAGAATGTTTAAAAAAGCACCAAATTGTTATGAAAGATTTTGTCCCCAAAGATTAATATTGATAGGAATAATATTAAAAAAACTTGACCTTGTTGACCTTTAGGACCAACACAGGTTAAAGGTTCTACATTTTGATAAACCACAGAAGCAGCACCCAAGCCAGTGAGTATGACTGAAACTTGTCTTTTTTCCCATTGTATAGGCCACTAATTTAAACAAATAATAGACATATTCACCCCCATATCAATTAACCCTTTAAAAACTATTCCATTAATATGCAATGAACATAAGGGCTTGTGATTAGAAACTAAAGTTTCCCAAAAAACAGTTTTTTCTGTGCTACCAAACCCTCCCTATTGAGAATACGTTCCCCTGCCTCTAGGCGTATAAATTGTGAACTTGTACCATAATAAGAATTTTATTAGTAACATCATGTCCTTTTGGCAAAGGGCCACACACTCGAATAGCTAATTTATATACTCCTCTATTAGGAGACAAGGTATAAGGTTGAGTAATAACTAAGTCAGCAGCAGCGCTCTACTTAGTTGCCGCATAAAGCTGAGAAACGGGTAAGGTGTAGAATCCTTAAGGAGGACTTGAATTTATTCGTTGATGTTGTAGGTCATTGCTCACTGGGTATTGTAGTAGACTTGTAATTGTTGGGGCCTCAAACCTGTGGGCCCCGACTCCCGTTTCCCAGGAGAGGAGACAGTAAATTTCCACTTCTATCAGTTTTGGAATGACATTTATTTGTCCAATGTCGACCTTTACCACAACATTTTTACACCTCTGAAGGCAGCTTTCTGCCTTGAGGGATAAAAGTGTTCAATTTTTATGACATTCTTTTTTTTTTTTTTTTTTTTGAAATGTCTAGGTTTACCACACTGAAAGCAAATACCTTGTTTGTTATTTCCTTTTAAGGCTTTAGACAAAGCTCCAGCAAATAATTGAGCATTATAAATAGCCCCTCCAACACTAACACAAGTTTTAATATATTTATCTAAATTGGCCCCATTGACCTTTAACGATTTTAACAATTTTTAACAGTCAGCATAAGCATTTTAAAAAGACAATGTTTGTAACAGAATTTTTGAAGCAAGGCCTGCACCCACAATTTTGAAGACAGCATCCTGAAGACGGGTTACGAAATCTGGATATGGTTCATTTGTGCCCTGTAAAATCTTCACAGAGGAAAGGGAAGATTTTCCTGTTATCTCTACCTTATTTCAGGCCCTTAAAAACAAAGTCTTGATTTGAGTAAAGGCAATATCATCTAGACCAGCCTGAGCATTAAGAGTAGCATATTGGCCCGTGCCTGTGAGTTGTTCCTCAGTGGGTCCTGGGGGATCACACATAACATTTTTCCTAGCCTGTACATGTGCCTTGTTCATTTACCAGCTGTGCAATTGTAACCACTGAGAACGATCAAGAAAAGCCTTCCCCAAAGTCTTCCAGTCTATAGGAATCATCAAATTTTCTGATGAAAAAACATCAAGAAGACCAAGGATAAAAGGAGATTGAGATCCATAGTTAGAAATGGCAGCTTTCATTTCTTTTAAAAATTTAATTTGTAAGGGATTAAATTGGACATTATTGCTACCATTTAAAAACTGAGCATTAGGAGCAAAAGAAGCACAAATAATTGGAAACAGATCCAGCTCCTTAAAAAAAAATTTTTTTTAATTAAAAGTATATATAATATATAATAATACTCATATCCCCAAATATAAAGAATCCCAACATATTAATAGGAAAAGGTAAATAACCCAACCAAAAGTAGCAGAACAAAGAAATGACAATAAACCTATATGTCTAACATCATTACTCACTAGGAAATATGTATATTAATACCAAATTGAGAATCATTACATATACAATACAATGGTTAAAATTTAAAAACACAGAAAATATCAAGAGGTAGTTAATGTGTTAAGCAACTCGAATACTCAACTTCTGTTTGGAGTGTAAATTGGTGGAACCTATGCACCCCTATAACATAACAATTTCCTAGCTGGGGTTATTAATACTATATTAATATTAATAGTTAATATTAATGTGCTTATTTATTGACTATTGAAATACTCATAATATTTTAACAAACAATAAGATATACATATACACTGGTTTTGACATATTAAACAGGTGTTTAGTATAAATTTAAAGTATGTCTGATGTGAACAGGGCTTCAACTTTGCCAAACAAAGGTAAAGATAAGGAAGCCGGGGGGTTGGAGGCTCTGGAAAATCCTCTTTTAACAGGGCAGAAGGAAAAGAAACAGGGAAAGCTCGCAAAGGTGAATTAGAAGAATATATCTGTAATATTTGTTGAAGCATTTCCATAATACTCTGCATGTCAGAATTTCCCTTAGAAGAAGGAAGAGCTGGCTTTTTCTCTTCTCCCCCTTTTGCTACCCCCCCATCCTCTGTTATCCTGGCACAAATGGGCTCCATTTCAGATTTTTTTTTTTTTCCCAAATCCTCAGATACCTTTCCTCCTGTGGCTACATCACCACACTCTGAATCAGTCTCAAGTAACTCTAATGTCTGAGTGATAGAGTTACACAAGGTCCACAATTTTAGAGGCATAATATCCCCTAACTGGAGAGCTCTAAGCAGAGCTTTTACTACCTGTAACCATTCTCTGCGATTCAGCTGCACTTTAGTCTGATACTGAAACCAGTAACAATGTTGTTCAACATGGGCAAACAATCACTTCAAAGTCTTTTTCTTTCACTTCTACTCCTATAGACAGCAACAGTCCTTGAAACAGGCGTAAATATTCTGAGGCCAGAGAGATGGAATTCCCATAATGAAAGCTTAAGAAGGTTCCCCTTAACAATATCTGGGCCTTACCCGCCCCTAGGGGGTTCCCCTTCTTGTTCTCCCCTACTCACCCGTGCTGACCCTGCTCGCTGCGCCACTTGTTGGGGTCCTTGCCGGGGGTGGTGGAGAATGAAAGAACACACAAAAGACAAAGACACACAGAGAACATGGCGGCCGCACTCAGAGCCTCCGCCTCACTTTATTTATACCCCATAAACCCCACGTCAGCAGAAAGAATGCAATGCAAAACAAACTTTCTTTTCCCAGATGTAACCTTCTACTCAGTTCCTTGTTTCTATGCTCTTCCTTATCTGCCCGCCTTCTTGGCACCTACGGGAGTTCATTAAAAGTTCAATTGGAGATACTGTCCTTGAGCCCTATCTATTCTCAGCACACCGTTTTCAAAGGCCCCTGCAATGGGTTTCACCATGTTGGCCAGGCTGTTCTTGAACTCCTGATCTCAAGTGATCCGCCCACCTCAACCTCCCAAAGTGTTGGGATTACAGGCGTAAGCCACCGTGCCTGGCCTATTCCCTTCTTGTTTTATGCTACCACAAATAATTACCTTCTGTTTATTGTAAGCGGTACATGTCTAACAATTTTTAGGATACATTTTGAATATATTTTTCCTTCCATTTTTGTCTTTTCCCAAGACCATAGGGTTGCCTTCTCTACATTTGTTCTCTTAGAATTCAGCTCCCTTTTCCCTATAATCTTCTAGTGTAGAATATTTAATAGAATGCCAGAATATCACTCAGTACTACTACCTCTTTTTTTTTTTTTTTGAGATGGAGTCTCACTCTGTCACCCAGGCTGGAGTGCAGTGGCCAGATCTCAGCTCACTGCAAGCTCCACCTCCCGGGTTTACGTCATTCTCCTGCCACAGCCTCCCGAGTAGCTGGGACTACAGGCACCCGCCACCTCGCCCGGCTAGTTTTTTGTATTTTTTAGTAGAGACGGGGTTTCACCATGTTAGCCAGGATGGTCTCGATCTCCTGACCTCGTGATCCGCCCGTCTCGGCCTCCCAAAGTGCTGGGATTACAGGCTTGAGCCACCGCGCCCGGCCTCAACTTGTTAATTTCTTAAGTTTAGCTTTTTTGGAATATGTAAAGTGAATGTACGTGATACATTAATTTTATACATTTAAAATTCTGTTATGTCTACTTAAAATGAAGGCCTTGTCTGAATGCTGTAATTTAGGTGTGACTCCGGTTCTGCTAGAGATAAGAACTTCATTTTTGTTTTAAGCACATTTACATACTAGCAATATGTTAAATATACTCCGCTCACAACACTGAAAGTACGTGTTTTAAAAGGGCTGTAGGCTTCCATGGCTAGATGGTCTGTTAGAGTCAGAAATCTGAACACTGTCCTTGTATTCACACAGCATGCTTTGAGAGGTTTTGGGAATTCCAGCCGCACAACAGATGCTTGCAATACCTTTTGGTGGGTAAGATTCCTAAAAGAGAAGAAATTAGATCCCCTCATTTTTACCCTCTGGAACAGTGTTTCTAAAACTTTCACATTCAGAACAATCAGCTGGATAGCCTGTTATGACAGATTCTTGAGTTCCATCTGCAGTGTCATGCTGATCCTGGCAGTCAGTGAATCAGAATTGGAGTAGCATTTATCCACTGTATTAGTATGCTTTGTACTTGGTATTTGTTCAACACATTGCTTTTTAAATTTTTTTTGTTTTTTGAAGACATGGGCTTGCCCTGGAGTGCAGTGGCATGATCTTGATTCACTGCAGACTCGAGCTCCTGGGCTTAACTCAGACCTCCCACCTCATCCACTTAAATAGCTGGGACTACAGGCACATGTCACTACACCCTGCTAGTGTGTGTATGTGTGTGTGTGTGTGAGAGAGCGAGCGAGAGAGAGAGAGAGAGACTGAGTTTCGCTCTTGTTGCCCAGGCTGAAGTGCAATGGCACGATCTTGGCTCACCACAACCTCCACTTCCTGGATTCAAGCAAATCTCCTGCCTCAGCCTCCTGAGTAGCTGAGATTACAGGCATGCGCCACCATGCCTGGCTAATTTTTTTTTTTTTTTTTTTTTTTTTTGTATTTTTAGTAGAGACGGGGTTTCTCCATGTTAGTCAGGCTGGTCTCGAACTCCCAACCTCAGGTGATCCACCCACCTCGGCCTCCCAAAGTGTTGGGATTACAGGCCTGAGCCACCACGCCCAGGCCCCCCCCCGCCCCCCGTCCCACCTTTTTTTTTTTTTTTTTGTAGCCAAAAGGTCTCACTCTCTTGCCCAGGCTGCTCTCAAAACTCCTGGCCTTAAGAGATTCCCCTGCCTCAGTCTCCCAGAGTGCTGGGGTTACAGGCATGAGCCACCACGCCTATTCATTATTTCTTTACAGTGACTATTATATATAGGCAATGTACAATTGGTAGAACATAGTCTATGAAGCAGTGCGTTAATTGTGGGCAGTGAAGAATCATTGAAGTTGTGAAATTTGTATTTTAAGTAGATCATTGTAGTATGGCAAAATGGTTAGGAAAGAGACAGCTGTTTTGACTAACTGTTCACGGTATTAGATACTGACTGTGATGTACATATACGTTCAGTGTTTTTTTAGGTGTACCTGAGTTATTCATTGAACACTTATCCACTAATCTCAAAAGTATTCCTCAGGATAGTCTCCACTCCTATCATTTTTCCTCCTATTCATGAGACAGAAAAATTATGACCATGGTACAGAGTTGTATCAAGGAAATGAAGAACTAGAACACTGAATTGAAAGGTTTTAAAAGGGTTCATAATTTCTTTTCATTTTCTATTAATGTCTTCATTTAAATTTTCTTAATAATAAAACCCTTTTTTCTAATATTTTAAGTCCTCCATTAAATCATTGAAACTCTTCTGAGCTTCATTTTCCTCATATATAAATGAGATTGAAGCCAAATAATAAAACTTTTAAAAATAAATCAAGGGCCGGGTGCAGTGGCTTACACCTGTAATCCCAGCACTTTGGGAGGCCGAGGCAGGTAGATCACCTGAGGTCAGGAGTTTGAGACCAGCCTGACCAACATGGTGAAACCCCGTCTCTACTAAAAATACAAAAAAGTTAGCTGGGCGTGGTGGTGGGCGCCTGTAGTCCCAGCTACTTGGGAGACTGAGGCATGAGAATCACTTGAACCTTGGGAGACGGAGGTGCAGTGAGCTGAGATCCCACACCAGGCTGAGATCTGCACTCCAGCCTGGGCGACAGAGCAAGACTTGGTCTCAAAAACAAAACAAAATCAATTTACCATGTGGGATCTGGGATCCCCATATATATTTTCAACCCACATTTGAAATGACCCCCTAAAGCACTTCTGTCAAAACAACCAAACCCGAACTCATCCCTCTGTCTCTGCCCTCTGCCCACTCTTGTTCTTCCTTGTTTTCTACATCTTTATTATCGTCTCAAATCAAAACATGAAAATCATTCAATTTTCTTCCCTTCAAAACCAGTTTTTAAGCAAGTCTACTGATATCCCCTGTATCTGCCCAATTGTCTCATTACTTTAGGCTTTCAGGGTTGATTAAAGTTACCCTGTTTGACTTGGATGCTTAAAACAGGTCAAAATGGTCTTCCTGCCTCTACTTTGACCCCTCCTTCATCTCTGTTTCCACACCAAGGACAGAGTGATCTTTTTAAAATCTAAATTTAGCCCTTGAGATGAAGCTTGAGCTTGAGGCATGCAGGGCTGGAGACACTGCAGACCTTCAACCCAGAGCAGTGTGAGGTGGTGAGCAGAAAAATGGAAAGGAAACAATAGAATAAAAAAGCTGGGGCTGGGCACGGTGGCTCACGCCTGTAATTCAGCACTTTGGGAGGCCGAGGCGGGCAGATGACCTGAGGTTGGGAATTCGAGACCAGTCTGATCAACATGGAGAAACCCTTTCTCTACTAAAAATACAAAAATGAGCTGGGTGTGGTGGCACATGCCTGTAATCCCAGCTACTCAGGAGGCTGAGGCAGGAGAATCGCTTGAACTTGGGAGACGGAGGTTGTGGTGAGCTGAAATGGCGCCACTGTACTCCAGCCTGGGCAACATGAGTGAAACTCCATCTCCAAAAAAAAAGTTGAGGCAGAGCCTGAAGAATTTGTAGTGGAAAAGCACTGGGTCAATGTGCAGTGAATGGCAAGGTAGAGCATTTCCTGATGTGGAAGGGATTTATAGATGCTGAAAGTACTTGGGAACCTGAAGAAACTAGCTTGTCCAGAGTTACTTGAAACATTTAATTCTCAAAAAAGCTGTTAAAAAGATGGTACAAGAAGAAAATATTTACCTGACAATTGGATGACATTAAAATCAAAGAAGGAAAGAGATGCTGCAGACAAACCAAGAGACTTGATCCTGAAAAAAATAATTGGCTGTGCAGACAGCAGTGGAGAATTGATACTCATGAAATGGAAAATTCAGATAAAGCAGACTTGGTGTTAGCAAAAGAAGAAAATATGAAATGTATATAAAACTGGGCTCTTGCTTTTTGCTTTACTAATGTGAAGAAATAATTGCATTCTAATAAAAATCAAGTTTGATATGTTCATTTTGAAAGTAGTTCGGGTTATGGCTGGGCACTGTGGCTCACGTCTGTAATCCCAGCACTTCGGGAGGCCAAGGTGGATCACCTGAGGTGGGGAGTTCAAGACCAGTCTGACCAACATGGAGAAACCCCATCTCTACTAAAAATACAAAATTAGCCAGGTGTGGTGGCGCATGCCTGTAATCCCAGCTACTTGGGAGGCTGAGGCAGGAGAATTGCTTGAACCCAGGAGGCGGAAGTTGCAGTGAGGCAAGATTGTGCCATTGCACTCCAACCTGGGCAACAAGAGCGAAACTTGGTCTCAAAAAAAAAAAGGAAGAAAGAAAGTAGTTTGGGTTAATGACCCACCTCATCAACATGGTGAAACTCCGTCTCTACTAAACAATACAAAAATTAGGCCAGGCACAGTGGCTCACGCCTGTAATCCCAGCACTTTGGAAGACTGAAGTGGGCAGATCACCTGAGGTCAGGAGTTCAAGACCAGCCTGGCCAACATAGTGAAACCTCGTCTCTACTGAAAAATATAAAATTAGCCAGGTGTGAGGGCAGGCGCCTGTAATCCCAGCTACTCAGGAGGCTGAGGCAGGAGAATCGCTTGAACAAAGGAAGCGGAATTTACAGTGACCCAAGATGATGCCACTGCACTCCAGCCCAGTGACACAGCGAGACTCCATCTTGGGAAGGAAAAAAAAAATTAGCTGGGCATGGTAGCACATACCTATAATCCAGTTACTTGGGAGGCTGGCGCAAGAGAATAGCTTGAACCCAAGAGGCAGTGGTTACTGTGAGCTGAGATCATGCCACTGCACTCCAGTCTGGGCAACAGATTGAGACCCTGACTCAAAGAAAAATAAATAAAAGTAGTTTGGGGCGAGTCATTGGGATTTTGTTTTGTTTGCATCAATAGCACTGGTTGCCTTCAACAAATGAAAGCTTTCTGTGGTTGCTTCCCTTATCAGAAAAGAATATTTGGTACGATGGTATATTATTTCCTCGGCATTAGAGAACAGCTTTTCTAAATGTCGGGGGAAATTTCCGTAGTCATTACTCAATTAGAACTTGTTATATACTTAAGAACCATTGTGGTTTGTGTGTGTGTGTGTGTATACATAAGATGGATATATAAACATTTTTCTTTTTTTTTTTTTTTTTTTTTTTTTTCTTTTTTTTTGAGACAAAGTCTTGCTCTTGTCCCCTAGGCTGGAGTGCAGTGGTGCGATCTCGGCTCACTGCAACCTCCGCCTCAGCCCCCTGTTGCTGGGATTACAGGCGCCCACCACAACACCTGGCTAATTTTTGTATTTTTAGTAGAGAGGGGGTTTCACCATGTTAGCCAAGCTGGTCTTGAACTCCTGACCTCAGGTGATCCGCCTACCTCGGCCTCCCAAAGTGCTGGGATTACAGGCATGAGCCACCGTGCCCGGCCTTTTTTTGTTGTTTTGAACCGTTCACCAAAACAAAAAATCATGAGTAAGCCCATATTTCTGAGATGCCATCATTTAGAGGATTCTAAGAAATAAATCACCATGTTAAATTGAAAATTTTCCTGTAGTCATGACATTAAATAGATAATTCTTTAATTAATTGCATAATTTAAATTGGATATTTTTATTTATTTATTTATTTATTTTGAGATGGAGTCTCGCTGTTTTCACCCAGGCTGGAGTGCAGTGGCATGATCCTGGCTCACTGTAATCTCCACCTCCTAGGTTCAAGTGATTCTCCTGCCTTAGCCTCCTGAGTAGCGGGGACTACAGGCGGGTGCCACCACACCCGGCTAATTTTTGTATTTTTAGTAGAGACAGGGTTTCACCATGTTGACCAGGCTGGTCTTAAACTGTTGACCTCAGGTGATCCTCCCACCTCAGCCTCCCAAAGTGCTTTGATTACAGGCATGAGCCACCGTGCCCAGCTGAATTGGATATTTTAAAAGCACCTGATATGGTTTGGCTGTGTCCCCACTCAAATCTCATCTTGAATTCCCATGTGTTGTGGGAGGGACCCAGTGGGAGGTAATTGAATCATGGGGGCAAGTCTTTCCTGTGCTGTTCTCATAATAGTAAATAAATCTCCTGAGATCCAATGGTTTTATAAAGAGGAGTTCCCCTGCACAAACTCCTTCTTTGCTGCCATCGGTGTAAGGCGTGACTTGTTCCTCCTTGCCTTCCACCATGATTAAGAGGCCTCCCCAGCCACATGTAACTGTAAGTCCATTAGACCTTTTTCCTGTATAAATTACCCCGTCTCGGGTATTCTTTTTTATTTAATTTTTTTTTTTTTTTTGAGATGCTCTGTCCCCCAGAGTATGATCTCGGCTCACTGCACCCTCTGCCTCCCGGGTTCAAGCAATTATCCTGCCTCAGCCTCCTGAGTAGTTGGCAGTACAGGCCCCCACCAGCACGCCCGGCTAATTTTTGTATCTTTAGTAGAGACAGGGGAGGGGGTTTCACCATGTTAGCCAGGCTGGTCTCAAACTCCTGACCTTGTGATCCATCTGCCTTGGCCTCCCAAAGTGCTGGGATTACAGGCGTGAGCCAGGGTATGTCTTAGCAGCAGCATGAAAATGGACTAATATAGTAAGTTAGTACCAGTAGAGTGGGGCATTGCTGAAAAGATATCTGAAAATGTGGAAGCACCTTTGGAACTGGGTAACAGGCAGAGTTTGGAACAGTTTGGAGGGCTCAGAAGAAGACAGATACCCTAAATCATCTCTCTCAAGTTCAAGGTTCCACAAATTTCAAGGGCAGGGGCAAAATGCCATCGGTCTCCTCACTAAAACATAACAAGAGTAATCTTTGTCATCTTTGCTCCAGTTCCCAAAAAGTTCCTCATTTACATCTGAGACTAGGTCAGTCTGGACCTTATTGTCCATATTGCTGTCATTATTTTGGGCAAAGCCATTCAACACATCTCTAAGTAGCTCCTAACTTTCCCACATTTTCTGAGGAGAAATTCAAGCTGGCTGCAGAAATTTGGATAAGTAACGAGGAGATGAATGTTAATCACATGTCTCCAGGGCATGTCAGAGGGCTTCACGGCAGCCCCTCCCATCACAGGCCCAGAGGCCTAGGAGGAAAAAAATTGTTTCATGGGCCCAGCCCAGGGTTCCCATGCTGTATGCAGTCTAGGGAGTTGGTGCCCTGCGTCCCGGCCGCTCCACCCATGGTGAAGAGGGGCCAAAGTACACCATGGGCTGTGGCTTCAGAGGGTACAAGCCCCAAGCCTTGGTAGCTTCCACATGCTGTTGAGCCTGCAGGTGCACAGAAGTCAAGAATTGAAGTTTGGAAACCTTTGCCTAGATTTCAGAAGTTGTATGGAAATGCCTGGATGCCCAGGCAGAAGTTTGCTGTGGGGGCGGGGCCCTCATGGAGACTCTCTGCTAGGTACAGTGCAGAAGGGAAATATGGAGTCGCAGCCCCCACATAAAGTTCCTACTGGAGCACTGCCTAGTGGAGCTGTGACAAGAGGGCCACTGTCCTCCAGACCTCAGAATGGTAGATCCACTGACAGCTTGCACTGTGCACCTGGTGAAGCCGTAGACACTCAATGCCAGCCCATGAAGGCAGCCAGGAGGGAAGCTGTACCTTGCAGAGCCACAGGTGAAGCTGTTCAAGACCATGGGAACTCACCTCTTGCATCAGTGTTACCTGGATGTGAGACATGAAGTCAAAGGAGATAATTTTGGAGCTTTAAGATTTGACTGCCTGTTCAGGCATGGTGGCTCATGCCTGTAATCCCAGCACTTTGGGAGGCAGAGGTGGGTGGATCACTTGAGGTCAGGAGTTTGAGACCACAGTGGCCAGCATGGTGAAACCCTTTCTCTACTAAAAATACAAAAAATTAACTGGGCGTGGTGGTGGGTGCCTCTAACCCCAGCTGCTTGGGAGGTTGAGGCAGTAGAATCGCTTGAACCTGGCAGGTGGAAGTTGCAGTAAGCCAAGATCACCCACTGCATTCTAGGCAGAGTGAGACTCTGTCTCAAAAAAAAAAAAAAAAAAAAAAGATTTGACTGCCCTGCTTGATTTTGACTGGATGTGGCCTGTAGTACCTTTGTTTTGGCCAGTTTCTCCCATTTGGAATCTGTATTTACCCAATGCTTGTACCCCCATTGTATCTAGGAAGTAAGTAACTTGCTTTTGATTTTACAGGCTCATAGGTGGAAGGGACTTACCTTGTCTCAGGCAAGACTTTGGACTGTGGACTTTTGAGTTAATGCTGAAATGAGTCAAGACTTTGGGGGACTGTTGGGAAGGCATGATTGGTTTTGAAATGTGAGGACATAAGATTTGGGAGGAGCCAGAGGTGGAATGATACGGTTTGGCTGTGTCCCCACCCAAATCTCATCTTGAATTCCCATGTGTTGTGGGAGGGCCCCAGTGTGAGGTAATTGAATCATAGGGGCAAGTCTTTCCTGTGCTGTTCTTGTGATAGTAAATAAGTCTCATGAGATGTGATGGTTTTATAAAGGGGAGCTCCCCTGCACAAGCTCTCTCTTTGCCTTCTGCCATCCTTGTATGATGTGACTTGCTCCTCCTTGCCATCCACCATGATTGCGAGGCCTCCCCAGCCACTTGGAACTGCAAGTCCATTAAACCTCTTTCTTTTGTAAATTGCCCCATCTCGGGTATGTCTTTATCGCAGTGTGAGTATGGACTAATACAGCACCTAGTCAGAATCTATATCTATACATGTAGTCATAAACATAACGGTTTGTTTACAAAATTCCTGAAAGGAAAAACTGTATCACTGCCAACAACCTCCCCACCCAGAAGAGGAAACTAGACAAAGCCTGGTGTGTTTTAAACAAGACTAAAATGGACATGTAAAGATTCATCTGGTGAACCTTTTCTTTACAAAAAGTTGAAATCCCTGTGCTATGTTGATTCAATGGTCATGATTCATGGAATATCTGAGGCTCGGTTCATGGAAACCTAATCAGATGGTTAGAGATGGTTGTAGTTTAGGACCTGGAAGAATAAGGCTTTTATCTTTTTTTTTTTTTTTTTTTTTGAGACGGAGTCTCGCTGTGTCGCCCAGGCTGGAGTGCAGTGGCCAGATCTCAGCTCACTGCAAGCTCCGCCTCCCGGGTTTTTACGCCATTCTCCTGCCTCAGCCTCCCGAGTAGCCGGGACTACAGGCGCCTGCCACCTCGCCCGGCTAGTTTTTCGTATTTTTTAGTAGAGACGGGGTTTCACTGTGTTAGCCAGGATGGTCTCGAACTCCTGACCTCGTGATCCGCCCGTCTCGGCCTCCCAAAGTGCTGGGATTACAGGCTTGAGCCACCGCGCCCGGCCAAGGCTTTTATCTTAAACTATTGATCTGGATGTTTTTTCTTTATCCCTGCTCATTCCTTACAGTCTTTTCAATATTCGTTTTACTGGTTCACCAGAAGCCAGGAAAAATAAGTTTGTAGTAGTCAGAGTGTTATTCCAATTGTATATTGTTTATTGTGAATACTGGTGAACAGTGGTCAAGAAGTAGTTTTATATTCCTTTTATTTTTTATTTTTTATTTTTATTTTTTGAGACAGAATCTCGCTCTGTCGCCCAGGCTGGAGTACAATGGCACGATCTCAGCTCACTGCAAGCTCTGCCTCCTGGTTCACGCCATTCTCCTGCCTCAGCTTCCCAAGTAACTGGGATTACAGGCACCCGCCACCACACCCAGCTAATTTTTTGTATTTTCAGTAGAGACAGGGTTTCACCATGTTAGCCAGGATGGTCTCGATCTCCTGACCTTGTGATCCACCTGCCTCGGCCTCCCAAAGTGCTGGGATTACAGGCATGAGCCACCGTGCCCCACCTATATTCCTTTTAAAAATGTAGCCAGGTATGGTGTCTCATGCCTGTAATCCCAGCACTTTGGGAGGCCAAGGTGGGTGAATCATTAGGTCAGGAGTTCGAGACCAGCTTGACCAAAATGATGAAACTCGTCTCTACTAAAAAACACAAAAATTAGCCAGCCGTGGTGGTGGGCACCTGTAATCCCAGCTACTCGGGAGGCTGAGGCAGGAGAATTGCTTGAACCTGGGAGGCGGAGTTTGCACTGAGCCGAGATTGTGCCACTGCACTCCAGCTTGGGTGACAGAGCGAGATTCTGTCTTAAAAAAAAAAAATGTAACTTGAAATATACTCCTACCTTTTTCCTCAAGAAATTACAGATTCCTAGTGTGGCTTATAAGCACTGCATTGTAGTTGAGCAAAAATAAAAATAATAAAAGTCTCATGTTAGTTTTAGCAAAAGAATAAATTATTGGCCCTCAAAACTAAAATGTCCACGTATAGGCAACTTCCACCTGACTACATCCCCAGCCTCAATATTTTCAGGGCTTTCTCTAGCTCAGTTCCTCTCTTTTCATATCACTCTCCTCTTGCAAGTTGTCTACCCATGACTCCTGGAAGAGTGTGGGCAGTGTTACAACCTGTTAGCTGTAACCTGGAGATACAGTTAACAGAAAAGTCCTAGGAAGGGCTCTGATCAATGAGTCCAGCTTGAGTCATGGACTAGTCTTGGGGCATAGTGGTACAGGATCATCATGCAAACCATATGAAAAGGGAAAGAAATGCTTTCCTAAAGGATTGGATGCTGGACATACATACAATCTCAGCTATGCACATCAGATGTAGTAGGCACCTCAGTCCACCTGCATTGCATACCATTCATTTACTGTGCTTTGATGAAAACTATAAGCTTACAGATCCAGGAAACTCAATGAACCCAGAGCAGAAAAGACAAAAACACTACAGACACATCATAATCAAACTCTTGGCAACCTAGGAATAAAAGGGAACTTAGCCTGATAAACGACACCTGTGGAAAACATTCAGCTAAAAATCACACTTCATGGTGAAAGAGTAAATGTCTCAAATATGCTAAAAAGGAATGTCTCTGTTCACCACTTCTATTCAATATGGTATTGAAGGTCCTGACCAGTACAATACGGCAAACAAGAAAGGTAATGTAAGAAATACGGTTTAGAAAAGCTTAAGTAAATGTGTCTTTTTTTTTTCCTTTTTTTGAGATGGAGTATCGCTCTATCACCCAGGCTGGAGTACAGTGGCATGATCTCGGCTCACTGCAACCTCTGCCTCCTGGGTTCAAGCGATTCTCCTGCCTCAGCCTCCTGAGTAGCTGGGACTACAGGTGCATGCCACCATGCCCAGCTGGTTTTTTGTATTTTGAGTAGAGACAGGGTTTCACCATGTTAGCCAGGATGGTCTCGAACTCCTGACGTCATGATCTGGCTGCCTTGGCCTCTCAAAGTGCTGGGATTACAGACGTGAGCCACTGCGCCCAGCCAGTAAATGTGTCTTCATTGACAGACATGATTGTCTATGTAGAAAATCCTATAGAATATACAGAAAATACTAGAACCAGTAACCAGAACTACTAGGACAAAGTTTAGCAATGTCACAGGATATAAGGTCAATGTACAAAAATCAATTATAATTCTATATACCAGCAACAATTAATAAAAATTTATAAAGTAATGATTTAAAGTGGCATCAAGGTCCAGGCATGATGGCTCACTCCCATAATCCCAGCATGTTGGGAGGCTGAGGTGGGTAGATCACCTGAGGTCAGGAGTTGGAGACCAGGCTGGCCAACAGGGTGAAACCCCATCTCTACTAAAAATACAAAATTAGCCAGGCGTGGTGGTGCGCCTGTAATTCCAACTACTCAAAAGGCTGAGGAGAATCACTTGAAACTGGGAGGCAGAGGTTGCAGTGAGCCGAGATCGGGCCATTGCACTCCAGCCTGGGCAACAGGAGCAAAACTCTGTCTCAAGAAATGTGTGTGTGTATATATATTTTTTTTTTCATAAAAAATAAAGTAGCATGAAGGCCAGGTACAGTTGTTTATGCCTGTAACCCCAGCACTTTGGGAGGCTAAGGTGAAAGGATTGTTTGAGCTCAGGAGTGCGAGACCAGCTTGGGCAATATAGGAGACCCCATCTCTACAAAATTTTTAAAAAGTTACCTGGATGTGGTGGCATGCACCTGTAGTTCCAGCTACCTGCAAGGCTGAGGTGGGAGGATCAACACTTGAGCTCAGGAAGCAGAGATTGCAGTGATCCACGATCATGCCACTGCACTCCAGACCGGGCAAGAGTAAGACCCTGTCTCAAAATAAATAAATAAATATTAAGTATCATAAGGCTGGGCATGGTGGCTCACATCTGTAATCCCAGCACTTTGGGAGGCTGAGGCAGGTGGATCACCTGAGGTCAGAAATTCGAGAACAGCCTGGCCAACATGGCGAAACCCCATCTCTACTAAAAACACAAAAATTAGCTGGACGTGGTGATGTGCGCCTGTAATCCCAGCTACTAGGGAGACTGAGGCAGGAGAATCACTTGAACCCGGGAGGCGGAGGTTGCAGTGAGCCGATATCGTGCCATTGCACTCCAGCCTGGGCGACAGAGCGAGACTACATCTCAAAATAAAAATAAAAATAAGTATCATTTAAAAATCGGCCGGGCGCGGTGGCTCAAGCCTGTAATCCCAGCACTTTGGGAGGCCGAGACGGACGGATCACGAGGTCAGGAGATCGAGACCATCCTGGCTAACACGGTGAAACCCCGTCTCTACTAAAAAATACAAAAAAAACTAGCCGGGCATGGTGGTAGGCGCCTGTAATCCCAGCTACTCGGGAGGCTGAGGCAGGAGAATGGCGTGAACCCGGGAGGCGGAGCTTGCAGTGAGCTGAGATCCGGCCACTGCACTCCAGCCTGGGAGACAGAGCGAGACTCCGTCTCAAAAAAAAAAAAAAAAATCATAGCCGGGCACGGTGGCTTACTCCTGTAATCCCAGCACTTTGGGATGCCAAGGAGTGTGAATCGGGAGGTCAGGAGTTCAAGACCAGCCTGGCCAAGATGGTGAAACCTTGCCTCTACTAAAAATACAAAACATTAGCCGGGCACGGTGGCGGGCGCCTGTAATTCCAGCTACTCGGGAGGCTGAGGTAGAGAATTACTTGAACCCGGGAGGCGGATGTTGCAGTGAACCGAGATCGCACCATTGCACTCCAGCCTGGGCAACCGAGCAAGACTCCATCTCAAAAAAAAAAAAAAAAAAAATCATACAATGAGCCACCTGCAGTGGCTCACGGCTGTAATCCCAGCACCTTGTGAGGCAAAGGTGGGTGGATAGCTTGAGTCCAGGAGTTTGAGACCAGCCTGGGCAACGTGGTAAAACCCTGTCTCTCTAAAAAATTCAAAAAAAATTACTAAGAGTGGTGGCACATGCCTATAGTCCCAGCTACTCAGGAGGCTGAGGTGGGAGGATTACCTAAGCCCAGGAGGTCAAGGCTGTAGTGAGCTATGATCACACCACTGGGTGACAGACTCTGTCTCAATAAAATGTAAAAAAGAAAAAAATCATAAAATATGAATAATTCCAACAAAACATGTGTAAGACGTACATACTGAAAAGTACAAGAGAGTGCGGGAAAAAATAAACCCCAAATGAGAAATAATACTGCGGGGCTGGACGCAGTGGCTCACGCCTGTAATCCCAACACTTTGGGAGGCCAAGGCAGGCAGATCACGAGGTCAGGAGATGAGACCATCCTGGCCAACATGGTGAAAATTCGTCTCTACTAAAATACAAAAAATTAGGTGGGCGTGGTGGTGCACACCTGTAGTCCCAGCTACTCAGGAGGCTGAGGCGGGGGAATCGCTTGAACCCGGGAGGCAGACATCGTAGTGAGCTGAGATCACTAAAAATACAAAAATTAGCTGGGCATGGTGGCACATGCCTGTAATCCCAGCTACTCGGGAGGCTGAGGTAGGAGAATAGCTGCAGTGAGTGGAACTCACTCCACTGCACTCCAGCCTGGGCAAAAGTGCTAGACTCAGTCTCAAAAATAATTATAATACATAATATATTTATAATAATCTTACAATTCAATAAGGAGACAGCCCCTACCCTTCCAAAAAAATGGGCAAAAGATTTGGCTACTTTGCCCAAGAAGATACACGGATGGCAATAAGCGCTGGAGAAAATGCTCAACATCGTTACTCAGTAGAGAAAGGCAAATTGAAACTTTAATAAGATGTGTCACTACACATCCACAAGAATTACTCATATTAAAAAGATTGGCCATTTCTAGCAGTGGCAAGGATGTGAAGTAACTGGAACTCGTATGTTGTTAGTTTGAATACAAAATAATAGTACAGCCAATTTGGAGAACGGTTTAGGTCCAACGCAGTGGCTCACACCTGTAATCCCAGCTACTCGGGAGGCTGAGGCAGGAGAATTACTTGAACCAGGAAGGTGGAAATTGCAGTGAGCTGAGATCACACCATTGCACTCCAGCTTGGGCAACAAGAGTGGAACTTCATCTCAAAAAACAAAAAACAAAAAACAAAAAAACAAAAAAGAAGGAAAAAAACCAGTTTGGCAGTTTCTTTTAAAGTTAACCATGTATTCATGTAACTCAGAAATCCCTAGTAATTTGTTACTAGATAGTTACTCAAGAGAAGTAAAAACCTATGTCCACAGAAAAGCTTGCACAATAACGTTCAGAGCAGCTTCACTCATACTAGCCCAAAACTGGAAACAATAACAATTTCCATAATTAGATGAATAAATAACAAACTGTGGTGTATTCATGCAATGGACAACCATGGCACAATAAGCAACAATATGTTAAGTGAAATAATTAAGTAACAAAAGAGTATCTGCACTATGACTCCATTTACCCACATTTCAAACAGAGCAAAAATAATAATAATAACCCTGCCCTGTATTGTTTAGATATGTATACATAATTGGCAAAAACCATAGAGAAACCAAAGATATCATAAAATTTGGTCTAACGGGCCAGGTACAGTGGCTCATGTCTGTAATCCCAGCAATTTGGGAGGCCACAGCAGGAGGATCACTTGAGCCTACCAGTTTGAGACTAGTCCTGGGCAACACAGCCTGGGCCTCATATTTATTAAAAAAAAAAAAAAAAATTAGCCACTTAGTGGTGTCCCAGCAACTTGGGAGGCTAAGGTGGGAGGATCACTTGAGCCAGGGAGGTCAAGGCTGCAATGACCTATGATGACACCACTGCATTTCATCTTTGCTGACAGAGTGAGATTGTGTCAAAAAAAAAAAAAAAAGGTCTAATGCTTACCTCCAAGGAGCACAATGAGCTTCTAGAAAGCTAGCAATCTTCTCTTTCTTGATCTCAGTGGTATTTTCATAGATGTTTAGTCCATATTTTATTAACTTTACATATATATTTTATATATACTTCTGTGCATATACATTTTACTATTAAAATGTAGACATAAAAAATAAACACTATTTGATTGAATTATTATGAATACTTAATGTCTAATATTTAAATGCTACAGCATTTAAACATAATCTTTTTTTTTTTTTTTTTTTGAGACTGAGTTTCACTCTTTGTTTCCCAGGCTGGAGTGCAGTGGCATGATCTTGGCAAGAGATCGAGACCATCCTGGCCAACATGGTGAAACCCAGTCTCTACTAAAAATAAAAAAAATTAGCTGGGCATGGTGGCGGATGCCTGTAGTCCCAGCGACTCAGGAGGCTGAGGCAGGAGAATCGTTTGAACATGAGAGGCGGAGGTTGCAGTGAGCCAAGATTGTGCCATTGTACTCTAGCCTGGCAACAGAGTGAGACTCCATCTCAAAAAAAAAAAAAAAGAATTTTTATTTTACATTTATTGAAAGAGTTATTTAGATTATTATGGTAGATTTTTATCATATTATTGTTGTACATTCATACAAAGAAAATAGAAACTAAATAAATTAGTTAAGGTATACTAAAAATAATTTTATATTGATAGACCAATTCTTCTAAACCATTTTCGAATTCAGATATTGATGTCTGTTTTCTAACACAATATTGATGGGAAAGACTATGCAATGACCTTGAGTGCACCATGCCCTTGCAGGGTATGCCAAGAATGCAAGGTCCTGACCACTCCTTCCCTAAGCTATTCCTTAGGGTGGTGTTTGCTGAGGTAACGTCCCAACAGTGAGCCAGCCTATTTTCCACTCACTGTAAAAATGACAAATCTCCCAGCTCAACGTTTTTATCCTGTAATACAACCCAATTTGTCCATCTGGGCCACCTGTGTTGTCCTTGTGGGAATTGGGAGGCTTGGGAAACCTCATGAACATCACCTGAGCACTCCATCTATTGCTTTTGACTTGAGAAATGCAGACTTTTTTCTCTAACCCCTCGAGTCTCACATCTTCTGCCAGAATCCACCCCATGCTTGGATCCACACAATTTAACAGGTAGCTTGTTAGCTTGTGAGGAGAGTAAAATCCCAGACTCTTTAAAGACCTTAACAAATATCAACATCTGACCATCAAGAATGTTGGTGATGAGGCATTTCTTAAGGGCATTCTGTTATGGACTCAGGAAATTTCTGCCAAGTGGGCGATGGCCATTCTGCAAGTTTTGATGCACATGCAGAGGCAATTACTGGCAAGTGTTATACTACTGATCCCAGTTTGAGATGTTAAGATGAGAAGTAGAAGGGAATCACATTTTAGAATGGGTGAAATATGCTATGGTATCCATATTGTATAATGAATATTTTTTGTTTATTCATGACTCGTTCTTTAGCTTCCTGATACATTTAAAAATTTATTATACCAAGTACCCTAATAATTAGATACCCAAAATCAGATTGAAATCAACTGATTTTCCATCATTGGATGAATGGTATAATGGTTAATACTGAATGTTAACTTGATTGGATCGAAGGATACAAAGTATTGATCCTGGGTGTGGCTGTGAGGGTGTTGTCAAAAGATATTAACATTTGAGTCAGTGGGCTGAGGAAGGCAGATCCACCCTTAACCTGGTGGGCCCAATGTAATCAGCTGACAGTGAATATAAAGCACGCAGAAAAATGTGAAAGGAGAGACCGGCCTAGTCTCTCAGCCTACATCTTTCTCCTGTGCTGGGTACTTCCTGCCCACAAACATCAGACTCCAAGTTCTTCAGTTGTGGGGGGTTGGACTGGCTCTCCTTGCTCCTCTGCTTGCAGACAGCCTATTGTGGTTCCTTGCAATCACATGAGTTAATACTTAATAAACTCCCCTTCGTGTGTGTGTGTATATGTATATATTAATAGGATATATATATATATCCTATTAATTCTGTCCCTCTAGAGAACACTGACTAACACATATTTTGGTATCAGGAGTGGTTCTATAGGAACTGAATATTAAGGATGGAGTTTTTTCATTTTTGGGGTTTCTGGATTTGGCTGCTTAATATGATTAGACCCAAAAATGCTAAGGACTGTACTTCTAAGAGTATGGAGAACACTGATAGTCCTTGGTGTGAACTGTTTAGAGAGTTATACGAAATAAATGCATTTGACACTCCTGATTCACCACTCGAGAGAGGCAAAGAGTTGAGTTACTCTATACATAATACCTTTGACCATATGTGAAGAACCAAGGAACATAATAAAGCTGGTTGGTTGCTCCTAAGTTCAGTGGACAAAGTGATGAAAGAAAATGATGAACTCAGGGATTCTGTCTCCTGGCATCAGAAACAGATACTGAGCCTCAAATCTGCTAAGATTGCCCTGAGTGAGAGTCGTATCTCCTGTAGAGAAAACTGAAATTGTGGAAAAACAGATACAAGCTCTTATCATGTGAGTGGCTGACCTGCAACGAAAGATACACGCATAGATTTGCCAGGTGTCTACTGTTAAAGTGAGGACATTCATGGGAAAAGAATGGGACCCTGAAACTTGGAATGTGGATTTGTGGGAGGACCCTGATGAAGCTGGGGACACTGAGTTTGTAAACTCTGATGAATATTTTTTGCCGGAAGGAACAGCTTCCCATCCCCAGTAGTAGCAGCATCCTCTCCCCGACCCATGCTGCCATCAGCCTTTCCACCTTTGTCTGAGGTGCAACTGCCCTGCCTGAGGCAATAGCGATGGCCTCCCCTGGGGCAGCTGCCATGCAAGATAACGTTGATTCTCCTCAGGAGCCACCCCCAATGCCTCTGTTTGCTTCTAGACCTATAACTAAACTAAAGTCCTGGTGGGCCCCTAGAGGTGAGGTTGAGAGTGTGAGCCATGAGGAGGTGCACTACAGTCGAAAGGAACTGTTTGAGTTCTCTAATTTATAGAAACAGAAACCTGGAGAACAGCAGTGGAATGGATACTAAGGGTATGGGATAATTGTGGAAGAAACATAGAATTGGATCAGGCTGAATTTATTGATTTGACTCACTAAGTAGGGACTCTGCTTTTAATGTTGCAGCTTGGGGAGTTAAAAAAGGCTCTAATTATTTACTTGCTTGGTTAGCAGAAATATGGATTAAAATATGGTCCACTGTGAGTGAGCTAAAATGCCCGATTTCTCTTGGTTTAATGTAGAGGAAGGGATCCAACGGCTTAGGGAGATTGGGATGGTGGAGTAGATTAGTGACTTTAGACCTACTCATCCCAGCTGGGAGGGTCCAGAAGATATAGCCTTGACCAATGCCTTGCTAAATAGATTTGTGAGGGCAGCACCTGCATCTTTGAAGAGTCCTGTCATTCCTCTTCTCTGTATATAACAGTGGGAACCACAGTTGCTCAACTACAAAATTTAAATACAATGAAAATAGGCCAGGCACGTTGGCTCATGCCTGTAATCCCAGCATTTTGGGAGTCCGAGGTGGGTGGATCACCTGAGGTCAAGAGTTCAAGATCAGCCTGGCCAACATGGTGAAACCCCATCTCTACTGAAAAAACAAAAATTAGCCATGTGTGGTGGCAGGTGCCTATAATCCTATCTACTGGGAAGGCTGAGGCAGGAGAATTGCTTGATCCCAGGAGGTGGAGGTTGTAGTGAGCCGAGATTTGAGCCACTGCACTCCAGCCTGGGCCACAGACCAAGACTCCGTCTCAGAAATAAAAAATAAAAATAATAAATAAATATAATGGAAATAACTGGATTCTGAGGTGGCAGGGGCCAAGTGGTGGCACTCAACTGTCAAAGGCAAGGTGGGCATAGCTACCACAATGGACAGCAGAGGCAAAGCAGCAATCAGAATAGTCTGACTTGTGTAGAGCTCTGGCATTGGCTAATTAATCACGGTGTTCCTAGAAGTGAAATTGATAGGAAGCCTACTGCATTCCTACTAAATTTATACAAGCAGGAAATGTCTAGGTTGAATAGACAAAACACTGATTTGAATGATAAAAACAGAGAATCACAGCTTCTCAATCAATTTCCAGACTTGAGCCAATTGACAACCCAGGGCTCCTTGAATAAAGGGGAGGCCAGGTCCCTTTGAGGAAGGTCCTCACTACATTACCAACAATTTTTTTTTTTTTTTTTTTTTTTTTTTTTGCTATAGAGTCTTGTTCTGCCGCCCAGGCTGGAGTGCAATAGTACAATCTCGGCTCACTGCAACCTCCGCCTCCTGGATTCAAGCGATTCTCCTGCCTCAGCCTCCCGAGTAGCTGAGATTACAGGTGTGTGCCACTACGCCCAGCTAATTTTTGTATTTTTAGTAGAAGCGGGGTTTCACCATGTTGGCCAGGCTGGTCTCGAACTCCTGACATTAGGTGATCTGCCTGCCTCTGCCTCCCGAAGTGCTGGGATCGCAGATGTGAGTCACCACGTCCAGCCCATTACCAACAATTTATGCAGTGAATCTTTCTCCCATCCTTCCCCAAAGAGACCTCTGGGCTTTTACTAGGGTAACTGCATCAGAGAAAGGAAATGATCAGACATTCTGGGGGAATACTGGTCACTGGCTCTGCGCTGACGTTGATTCCAGGGGACCCAAAACATCATTGTGGTCCTCCAGTTAAAGTAGGGGCTTGTGGAGGTCAGGTAATTAATGGAGTTTTAGCTCAGGTCTGACTTACAGTGGGTCCAGTTGCCCGTGGACTCATCCTGTGGTCATTTCCCCAGTGCAAGAATGCATCATTGGCATAGATATACTTAGCAGCTGGCAGAACTCCCACATTGGCTGCCTGACTGGTAGGGTGAGGGCTATTAAGCAGGAAGGACAAATGGAAACCATTAGAGCTGCCTCTACCTAGAGAAATAGTAAATCAAAAACAATATCTCTCCCCTGGAGGGAATGCGGAGATTAGTGCCACCACCAAGGACTTGAAAGATGGAGGCGTGGTGATTTCCACCACATCCCTGTTCCACTCTCCCATTTGGCCTGTGCAGAAGACAGATGGATCTTGGAGAATGACAGTGAATTATCGTAAGCTTAACCAAGTGGTGACTCCAGTTGCAGCTGCTGTACCAGATGTGGTTTCATTGCTTGAGCAAATTAACACATCTTCTGGTACCTGGTATGCAGCCATTGATTTGGCAAATGCCTTTTTCTTAATTCCTGTCCATAAGGCCCACCAGAAGCAATTTGCCTTTAGCTGGCAAGGCCACAATATACCTTTACTGTCCTACCTCAGGGGTATATCAATGCTCCAGCTTTGATTCAAAGAGACCTTGATCACTTTTTGCTTTTGCAAAATATCACACTGGTCCATTACATTGATGATGTTATGCTGATTGGATCCAGTGAGCAAGAAGCAGCAAACACACTGGACTTATTAGTGAGACATTTGCATGCCAGAGGATAGGAAATAAAGCCAAGAAAAATTCAGGGACCTTCTACCTCAGTAAAATTTCTAGGGGTCCAGTGGTGTGGGGCCTGTCAAGATATTCCTTCTAAGGTGAAGGATAAGTTGCTGCATTTGGCCCCTCCTACAACCAAGAAAGAGGCACAACGACTAGTGGGACTATTTGGATTTTGGAGGCAACACATTACTCATTTGGGTGTGTTACTCTGGCCCATTTATCGAGTGACCCGAAAGGCTGCCAGTTTTGAGTGGGATCCAGAACAGGAGAAGGCTCTGCAGCAGGTCCAGGCTGCTGCGCAAGCTGCTCTGCCACTTGGGCCATATGACCCAGCAGATCCAATAGTGCTTGAGGGGTCAGTGTCAGATAGGGATGCTGTTTGGAGCCTTTGGCAGGCCCCCAGAAGTGAATCACAGTGGAGGCCTCTAGGATTTTGGAGCAAGGCCCTGCCATCTTCTTCAGATAACTACTCTCCTTTTGAGAGACAGCTCTTGGCCTGTTACTGGGCTTTGGTGGAAACTGAACATTTGACTATGGGTCATCAACTCACCATGCGACCTGAACTGCCTATCATGAACTGGGTGCTTTCCGACCTATCTAGTTATAAAATGGGTCGTGCAACCAACAGCATTCCATCATCAAATGGAAATGGTATATACGTGATAGGGCTCAAGCAGGTCCTGAAGGCACAAGTAAGTTACACAAGAAAGTGGCTCAAATGCTCATGGTCTCCACTCCTGCCACCCTGCCTTCTCTTTCCAGCCTGCACCAATGGCGTCATGGGGAGTTCCCTATGATCAGTTGTCAGAGAAAGAGAAGACTAGTGCCTGGCTCACAGATGGTTCTGCACAATATGCAGGCACCATCTGAAAGTGGACAGCTGCAGCACTCCAGCCCCTTTGTAGGACATCCCTGAAGGACAATGGTAAAGGGATATCTTCCCAGTGGGCAGCACTTCAAGCAGTGCACCTGGTTGTGCACTTTGCATGGAAGGAGAAATGGCCAGATGTGTGATTATATACTGACTCATGGGCTGTAGCCAATGGTTTGGCTGGTCAGGGACATAGAAGAAGCATGATTGGAAAATTGATGACAAAGAAATTTCGGGAAGAGGTATGTGGATGGACCTCTCTGAGTGGGCAAAAACTGTGAAGATATTTGTATCCTGTGTGAGTACTTACCAACAGGTGACCTCAACAGAGGATAATTTTTTTTTTTTTTGAGACGGAGTCTTGCTCGGTTGTCCAGGCTGGAGTGCAGTGGCACAATCTCGGCTCGCTGCAACCTCTGCCTCCTGGGTTCAAGCAATTCTCCTGTCTCAGGGTCCTGAGTAGCTGGAACTACAGGCGCCTGCCACCATGCCTGGCTACTTTTTGTGTTTGCAGTAGAAATGGGGTTTCACCTTGTTGGTCAGGCTGGTCTTGAACTCCTGACCTTAGGTGATCCACCTGCCTCGGCCTCCCAAAGTGCTGGGATTTCAGGCATGAACCAGCACACTCGGCCAGAGGAGAATTTTAATAATCAAGTGGATAGGGTAACCTGTTCTGTGGACACCACTCAGCCTCTTTTCCCAGCCACCCCTGTCATCACCCAATGGGCCCATGAACAAAGTGGCCATGGTGGCAGGGATGGTGGTCACACCTGGGCTCAGCAACGTGGACTTCCACTCACCAAGGCTGACCTGGCTACGGCCACTACTGAGTGCCCAGTTTGCCAGCAGCAGAGACCAACACTGAGCCCTCTACATGGCACCATTCCTTGGGGTGATCAGCAAGCTACCTGGTGGCAGGTTGATTGTATTGGACTTCTTTCCTCATGGAAAGGGCAGAGGTTTGTCCTCACTGGAATAGACACTTTCTCCGGATATGGGTTTGCCTATTCTTCACATAATGCTTCTGCCAAGACTATCATCTGTGGACTCGTGGAATGCCTTATCCACCGTCATGGTATTTCACACAACATTGCCTCTGACCAAGGCACTCGCTTTACAGCTAAAGAAGTGCAGCAGTGGGCTCATGCTCATGGAATTCACTGTTTTTACCATGTTCCCCATCATCCTGAAGCAGCTGGATTGACAAAACGGTGGAATGGCCTTTTGAAGTCACAATTACAATGCCAACTAGGTGACAATACTTAGCACGACTGGGGCAATGTTCTCCATAAAGCCATGTATGCTCTGAATCAGCATCCAATATATGGTACTGTTTCTCCCATAGCTAGGATACACAGATCCAAGAATTAAGTGGTTAGAGTGGAAGTGGTACCACTCACCATCACCCCTAGTGATCCACTAGCAAAATTTTTCCTTCCTTTTCCCATGATATTACATTCTGATGGCCTAGAGGTCTTAGTTCCAGAGGGAAGAACGCTGTAACCAGGATACACAACAATTATTCCATTAAACTGGAAGTTAAGATTGCCCCCTGGACACTTTGGGCTCCTCCTACCTTTAAGTCAACAGGCTAAGAAGGGAGTTACAGTGTTGGCTGTGGTGATTGACCCGGACTATCAAGATGAAATCAGTCTACTACTTCACAATGGAGGGAAGGAAGAGAATGCATGAAATACAGGAGATCCATTAGGATGTCTCTTAGTATTACCATGTCCTGTGATTAAGGTCAATGAGAAACTACAACAGCCCAATCCAGGCAGGACTACAAATGGCCCAGACCCATCAGGGATGAAGGTTTGGGTCACTCCACCAGGAAAAAACCCACAACCTGCCGAGGTGCTTGCTGAAAGCAGAGGGAATACAGAATGGCTAGTAGAATAAGGTAGTCATGAATACCAGTTACGACGAAGTGACCAGCTGCAGAAACGGGGACTGTAATTGTCCTGAGTGTTTCCTTCTCTTTTGCTGAAAACATGTTTGTGCATGTATAAACTTGTACTAAGAAAATATCTTTATTTTATTTCCTTTTCCTTTATCTTGTGACATAAGATTTATTGCCTTCATATCAGCATTTAAATATTGTTAACTTGATGTAACAGTATTTGGGGATTGGTACGCCTCCTGTTGTACGAAGGATAGTTGTATTGTGTTAGGCATAATTGTGACCTTACTATTGTCTTTATTTGAAGACCATGTATGATCTCAGGAGATGTGTATCGGTTCAAGTTGACTAGGAGTGGACTTGTGATGGTTAATACTGAGTGTCAACTTGTTCAGATTGAAAGATACAAAATATTGATCCTGGGTGTATCTGCGAGGGTGTTGCCAAAAGAGATTAACATTTGAGTCAGTGGGCTAGGGAAAGCAGATTCACCCTTAATCTGGTGGGCACAATCTAATCAGCTGCCAGCAAATATGAACCAGGCAGAAAAACAAGAAAAGGAGAGACTGGCCTAGCCTCCCAGCCTACATCTTTCTCCCATGCTGGATGCTTCCTGCCCTTGAACATTCAACTCCAAGTTCTTCAGTTTTGGGACTTGGATTGGCTTTCCTTGCTCCTCAGCTTGCAGACAGCCTATTGTCAGACCTTGTGATCATGTAAGTTAATACTTAATAAACTCCCCCCTATATATATATCTATATCTATATCTATCTATCTATCTATCTATCTATCTATCTATCTATCTATCTCTCCTATTAGTTCTGTCCCTCTAGAGAAGCCTGACTAATACAAACGGATAAAGAAAATGTGTTGCATATATGCACAGTAGAATACTATTCAGCTGGAGAGGATGTAGATAAATAGGAACACTTTTACACTGTTGGTGGGACTGTAAACTAGTTCAACCACTGTGGAAGACAGTGTGGCAATTCCTCAAGGATCTAAAACTAGACATACCATTTGACCCAGCCATTCCATTACTGGGTATATACCCAAAGGATTATAAATCATGCTGTTATAAAGACACATGCACAAATATGTTTATTGAGGCACTATTCGCAATAGCAAAGACTTGGAACCAACCCAAATGTCCATCAATGATAGACTGGATTAAGAAAATGTGGCACATATACACCATGGAATACTATGCAGCCATAAAAAAGGATGAGTTCATGTCCTTTGTAGGGACATGGATGAAGCTGGAAACCATTATTCTCAGCAAACCATCGCAAGGACAAAAAACCAAACACCGCATGTTCTCATTCATAGGTGGGAACTGAACAATGAGAACACGTGGACACAGGAAGGGGAATATCACACACTAGGGCCTGTCGTGGGGAGTGGGGAGAGGGGATGGATAGCTTAGGAGATATACCTAATGTAAATGACGAGTTAATGGGAGCAGCACACCAATACGGCACATGTATACATATGTAACAAACCTGCATGTTGTGCGCATGTACCCTAGAACTTAAAGTATAATAAAAAAAAAATTTAAAAAAAGCATGAATGAAATAGCAAAAAAAAAAAAAAAAAAAAAAAAATACTATCCAGCCACAAAAAAGAACAAAATCTTGTCATTTGCAACAACATTGATGGAACTGGAAGACACCATGTTAAGTGAAATAAGCTGGGCACAGAAAGACAAATATCACATATTCTCACTCATATGTGGAAGCTAAAAAAAATCAATCTCATGGTGATAAAGAGTGGAATGGTGGTTGCCAGAGGCTTGGAAGGGTAGTGAGAAGGCAGGGATAAAGTGGGGATGATTAATGGCACAAAAATACAGTTGTATGTAATGAATAAGATGAGTATTTGGAACCAAAATAGGATGACTATAGTTAACAACAATTTATTGTAAATTTCAAAATAACTAAAACAGTGGAAATGGACTACTCTTTTTTATTTTTATTTTTTTTGAGACAGAGTCTCACTCTGTCGCCAGGCTGGAGTGCAGTGACGTGATCTCAGCTCACTGCAACCTTCACCTCCTGGGTTCAAGTGATTCTCCTGCCTCAGCCTCCCGAGTAGCTGGGATTACAGGCGTGTGCCACCATGCCCAGCTAATATTTGTATTTTTACTAGAAACAGGGTTTCACTATGTTGGCCAGGATGGTCTCGATCTCTTGACCGTGTGATACATCTGCCTCGGCCTCTCAAAGTGCTTGAATTACGGGTGTGAGCCCCCACACCAAGCCAAATTGGAGTATTCTTTTTTTTTTTTTTTTTTTTTTTGAGACAGAGTCTCGCTTTGTAGCCCAGGCTGGAGTGCAGTGGCCGGATCTCAGCTCACTGCAAGCTCCGCCTCCCGGGTTCACGCCATTCTCCGGCCTCAGCCTCGCGAGTAGCTGGGACTACAGGCGCCCGCCACCTCGCCCGGCTAGTTTTTTGTATTTCTTAGTAGAGACGGGGTTTCACCGTGTTAGCCAGGATGGTCTCGATCTCCTGACCTCGTGATCCACCCGTCTCGGCCTCCCAAAGTGCTGGGATTACAGGCTTGAGCCACCGCGCCCGGCCTGGACTATTCTTAACACAAATAAGCGACAAATCCTTGAGCTGATGGTTACCTTGATTACCCTAATTTAGTCATTATACATTTTGTGCCTGTATCAAAACATCATAAGCACCCCATAAATACATACATTATTACTTACTCATAACAATTATAAATCATTATTTTTAAGACAAACAGTTGAATAAATCAAAAGACCAGAGAGAATTAGGTGAGAGCTGTTGTAACCACGTGGCCTAATTGTTTATTTTGTGCACATGGGTCTCAATTTTCCCAGAGGATTTACTTAGATACAGCATGTAGTATTAGCATAGCACAGACCTTTTAAAAATTTAATCAATGGATACTAAATGATTTTTTTTAGGTTAGAGTCTGTTAAGTTACCAGTAAGAAGGTATTGATGGCAAAGTCAGTTACACCATTATCCTGCGAAGTAAACAAGGTAGCATTAAGGGGGATAAAAGCCTCATTGTGATATGGAGCCTTGTTCTAACATCTTGGGAAAAGCTCTTCACCGTGTGAAAACATTAACTTCTCTGGGTTTGTAATTTGGATGTCTTTGGTCATGACATTGGACAGTTAGGTGAACTTTTTGTGTGGCACACCCATTAAGCATGAGGCTTGTTCCTTAAAATTCATCTAATGTTAGCCTATAGGACTTTAGGAACAGAGCAGCTTTCTTTCTGAGGGTGAAAGCTGCAGCCAAATATTGGAGAAATTAGGAGGCTTCAGGATCTACTCCAGTCTACAGGTAGATAACAAGAACTTGGAAGTAAGGCACAGGGCTACTATATAACAAAAGATGTATTGTAGTTTCTCTTTAGAAACATAAATTTTTCTCTCTATATTGAGCATACATGAATCTCAGATTTAAAAATTTCTTAAGGTTAGGAAGCCAAACAAAGGAGACTTGAGATTTTACTTATAATGTTCTTGGGCCTGCCGGGAAGTGACTGTTTTTATTCGCTCACTATAAGGCTGGGAATTCTTGAAGCTAGGCATTTCATGTACATTTTTAAGACATTTCAGTCAAAGCCTTCGTAGTAAAACCAATGTTCCAATTGTATCCTCCTTATATAGAGAGCAGATTTTTATTGAACTTATGTAAATAAAAATAAGAATACAGCCAGGTGCAGTGGCTCACACCTGTAATCCCAGCACTTTGGGAGGCCAAGGCGGGCAGATTGCCTGTGGCTGGGAGTTCGAGGCAGCCTGGCCTACATGGTGAAACCTGTCTCTATCAAAAATACAAAAATTAGCCAGGCGTGGTGGCACATATATGTAATCCCAGCTACTTGGTAGGCTGAGGCAGGAGAATCACTTGAACCTGGGAGGTGGAGGTTGCAGTGAGCTGAGATTGCACCACTGCACTCCAGAGACAGACTGAGACTCCATCTCAAAAAAAAAAAAAAAAAGAAAGAAAAAGAAAATAGACTGGGCGTGGTGGCTCACGCCTGTAATCGCCACACTTTGGGAGGCAGAGGCAGGTGGATCATCTGAGGTCATGAGTTCAAGACCAGCCTGACGAACGTGGTGAAACCCCATCTCTACTGAAAATACAGACAATAGCTGGGCCTGATGATGTGTGCCTGTAATCTCAGCTACTTGGGAAGCTGAGTCAGGATAATCGCTTGAACCCAGGAGGCAGAGGTTACAGTGAGCTGAGATGGTGCCACTGCACTCCAGCCTAGATAACAGAGGGAGACTCCATCTCCAAAATAATAATAATAATAATAATAATAATAATAATAATAAAAAAGTAAAACTAAGAATAAGAATACTCACATATAGTTTCTAACTTTTGGAGGAATCAAGTAGGGAGAAAAAGCAAATGCTTCCATCTTTGTCCAAAAAGGACACTTTATGAAATTGCTGTCAACTATAGATCACTTATGAGAGAAAAATTCCTTAAATCTGGAAAACAAAACATTAAGAGCCAACAACGTCTTAAATAAAAGCCATAAAAACATTGTATTTATTAACTACTTAAATTTCATGTAATTGATGTCTTGTTTGCTTTTTGCTTGATTCATAAAGCCCATCAGTTTCTTTTTTTCTTTTATTTTTTGAGACAGGTTTTCACTCCAATGCCCATGCTGGAGAGCAGTGGTGGGATCATGGCTCACTGCAGCCTCAGCTTTCCAGGCTCAGGTGATTCTCCCATCTCAGCCTTCTGAGTAGCTGGTACTAGAGACTCACACCATCACGCCTAGCTAATTTTTTGTATTTTTTGGAGAGATGAGGTTTTGCCATGTTACCCAGGCTGGTCTCAAGCTCCTGGGCTTCGGCAATCTGCCTGCCTTGGCCTCCCAAAGTCCTGGGATTACAAGCGTGAGCCACCACTCTTGGCCAAACCCATCAGTTTCTTTATTAGAGTTCTGGAAATTTTTATTTAGTTCATTGATCTTAAAGTTATCAGAAATCTGTGTTTAAGAGTACCTGTTAGGCAGGGCGTGGTGGCTCATGCCTGTGATCCCAGCAATTTGGGAGGCCAAAGTAGGCCGATCACCTGAGGTCAGGAGTTCGAGACCTGCTTGGTCAACATGGTGAAACCCTGTCTCTACTAAAAATACAAAAATTAGCTGGGTGTGGTGGCGCACACCTGTAATCCCAGCTACTCAGGGAGGCTGAGGCAGGAGAATTGCTTGAACCCGGGAGGTGGAGGTTGTAGTGAGCCAAGATCATGCCATCACACTCCGGCCTGGGTGACAGGGTGACACTCCATCTCAAAAAAAAAAAGAAAGAAAGAAAAGAAAAGAAAACCCAGTATCATGACTGACAGTGTCATATCAGGACCATTAGACTTAAAAAAAATTTTTTTTTTTTGAAACGGAGTTTCGTTCTTGTCGCCCAGGCTGGAGTGCAATGGAATGATCTTGGCTTGCTGCCACCTCCTCCTCCTGGGTTCAAGTGATTCTCTTGCCTCAGCCTCCTGAGTAGCTGGGATTACAGGCATGCACCACCATGCTTGGTTAATTTTTATATTTTTAGTAGAGATGGAGTTTCATGTTGGCCAGGCTGGTCTCAAACTTCCAACCTCAGGTGATCTACCTGCCTTGGCCTCCCAAAGCGCTGGGATTACAGGCGTGAGTCACCACTCGCAGCCTATACATTTTATTTTATTATTTTTTGAGACAGAATTTCACTCTCATCACCCAGGCTGGAATGCAAAGGCATGATCTTGGCTCACTGCAACCTTTGCCTCCCAGGTTTAAGTGATTCTCCTGTCTCAGCCTCCCAAGTAGCTGGGATTACAGGCACCAGCCACCACACCTGGCTAATTTTAATATTTTTAATGGAGACAGGGTCTTACCATGTTGACCAGGCTTGTCTCGAACTCCTGACCTCAAGTGATCCGCCCATCTCAGCCTCCCAAAGTGCTGGGATTACAGGTGTGAGCCACCGCACCTGACCAAATTTTATATAATCTTTAGAATACTCATATTAATAACATATCCATATAAATATAACTTAAGAAAAGTTTCAACACAATAATCAAAATTATGACTAATAACATATTAACTTTTTATGTTTATATAATTTTTGGAACATTTATACTGATACTATACCCATAATGCAACTGAAAGAATGCCTAGTATCATTTGTCATTTCACAATGCCTCCTATACAAATTGCCAAATAACCCAAATCATTTACTATCTCTGTAAGATGAAAGACATATTCTTTGAGGCTTCCCAGGGTCCCAACTAGAAATCCCAATGTTAATTTTAGGCCAAAAAGACTTAGGCTTCGGATCCTGGGGAAATTGGCCAATAATGTCAAAAGTTTCAAAACATTTTATTAAAACAGAATCACAGTAAAATAATAATAAAAATACTTCAAAAGCAATACAGAAAGTTACATGGATATAAAAACTTAACCCTTTAAAAGCTCAGTTTTCCAGCTAATAAAAACTCAATAAAGAGAATACATGAATTATCTTGATAAAATGTAAAGTCTTGCTGAAATGGAAGGATCATTTAAGGCCAGGAGTTCAAAACCAGCCTGTACGACAGAGCAAGACCCCATCTCAAAAAGCTAAACTAAACTAAGATCTTTGTTTTGTCTTTTTAAAGCCCAGTTACCAGAAAAGTAAAGGAAAATTGCTTCTCCTTAGGGGAAGCCTGTTTACATAATCTGGAAGTTAAACTTGATGAAAATGGTATTTGAGTTTAAGTAGACACAGGAAGAATGTGACCAGACTCTTGAATGTACACTATATTATAAAGAAATATAAACAAAAAAATCTAGTACCTTGAATAGAAACATAGCTGGCTCTCAGTAAAAGCATGGGGAGTTTCCTGGTTACATGGAACAATTCAGACACATCAAGAAAAGCCAAGACTAGAGAATCAAGTTATGCTGTAGGAAAACATTGCCTTTGTACACCTTCAAGACAAACATATCAGCGTCAGGCCATAACAGCAGAGCTGGAACCAGAGAAAAAAAGTTATAGGAGCTGATGAAACAGTTGAAGGTTAGAGTTATCACTCCAGCCAAGCAAAAAGATATACCTTTTCAAGGAGAGAAATAACAGAGGCCATGATGTATGCTCTGCACATCTCATACAGTGAAATACAGCAAAAGCTGAACTTCTTAGATATAAATCTGAGAAGCTTCAAACAAAATTACCTTAAGAAATGAGGCCAGGTATGGTGACTTAAGCCTGTAATTCCAGCACTTTGGGAGGCTGAGGTGGGAGGATTTATTGAGGCTCAAGATCAGACTGGGAGTCCCAGAAAACCTTGCTTGCCTTAATGTTTGAAAAGATCATTCCATTTCTTATTAATTTCTTGAGAGCAAAGAATACTCTATAAATGTTTTCAGGGAATATCGGGAGTTTAGACTACTGTTTTAGCTGATGGCAACCACTCTAGTGGTATTTAATTAGCTGTCCTGCACCCACCACCAAGAATGTTTGTTTTGGCTCTTGGAAGATTTTCAGAAACAAGCAAGGGGAAGGAGTCAAAACAAATACAAATAAACCAAGATAAGAGTTTTTGCCAACATTTTAATTCAGTTGTGCAGATCAAATGAAATATTAAACTAGGCATGCAAACCAGAGAAGACATACCTCACAGACAGAATGAAAATTCTGTAGTAACGAAGAGTCCTCCATTTAGGAAGATGCTTGTCTTTATACCAGAAATGACATACACACAAAAGCCTTTTATAGTCCTAGAAGGTACACACGATCTTTTATTAAGATTGCCTTATCCACACCAGATCCCAAATAAAGTAAAAAAGCTTCTACTTGAAGGAGGGAAGCTCAACCTGAGAGAAGACTCACCAAGCCAGAAAATGCAAACTGTGGAAGTGGAGAGCTCAAAGAGTTCAAGTGAGTACTGCAAACTGGTTCCAAGCATAGCTGATTCCTTTCAATAGTGAACTTTTCTTCAGATCTCACTTCTGACACCACATACGTCAATCTAAACAGCAAACAGAGAGAGACTTTCCAAAAGAAAACGATGTTTATTTGAAAATACAGCACTGCAATGGAAATATGCATGCCATGGTAAAAACTATGTGTGTATTCAGGAAGGTAAAGGAAGACAATGGTTTCTGAAGGAAAAAAAATGAGAATTACATAATTGTTTTAAAATAATTATACCTGGCTACGAAGATCAATAACAAGGGTAACACCAGTCTGAAGTTGCACAGGCAGTTGCTGGGCAGATGTCCTTTCAGAAGCATTTTTTGTTAATGATTGCGATGGCCTTTGTGTGAGGTTGCAGAGTCTTTCTTGTTATCAGGCATGTAAATGTGAGAACCCTCTCTTCATGGTCTTCCTCAGCTCTATTTGTCAGGGTTTTCTCAACATTAGTGACTCTATTTTGACTAAGACTTCTTTCTTTCTTTCCTCCCTTCCTCCCTTCCTTCCTTCCTTCCTTCCTTCCTTCCTTCCTTCCTTCCTTCCTTCCTTCCTTCCTTCCTTCCTTCCTTCCTTCCTTCCTTCCTTCCTTCTCTTTTATTTTTTATTTACTTTCTATTTTTTTGAGATGGACTCTTGCTCTGTCACCCAGGCTGGACTGCCATGGCATGATCCTGGCTCACTGCAACCTCCGTCCCCTGGGTTCAAGCAATTCTCCTGACTCACCCTCCTTAGTATCTGGGATTACAGGCACCTGCCACCACGCCAGGCTAAGTTTTGTATTTTTAGTACAGACGGGGTTTCGCCATGTTGGCCAGGCGAACTCCTGACCTCAAGCAATCCACCCACCTCGACCTCCCAAAGTGCTGGGATTACAGGTGTGAGCCACCACGCCCGGTCAGACTATGACAACTTTCACAATGGTATTTTGTTATAGTAACCTGAACACACCAAATAAGAATATAGATTATATATTTATAATTATGTAAATACATACTTAAATATTTATAATTAAAGAAAGGTTAATTACAAGCACTCTCTTCCCCTCTACCATTAGGGCATATAATCCCTCCTACCACTATCACTGTTTTTTTTTTTGGAGATAGAGTCTTGCTCTGTCACCTAGGCTGGAGTGTAATGGCGCAATCTTGGCTCGCTGCATCCTCTGCCTCCCGGGTTCAAGCGATTCTCCTGCCTCAGCCTCCGAAGTAGTTGGAACTACAGGCATGCACCATTACGCCAGGCTAATTTTTTTTTTCTTTGAGATGGAGTCTTGCTCTGTTGCCCAGGCTGGAGTGTAGTTGTGCTGTCTCGGCTCACTGCAACCTCCACCTCCTGGGTTCAAGCGATTCTCCTGTCTCAGCCTCCCGAGCAGATGGGATTACAGGTGTGTGCCATCACGCCTGGCTAATTTTTGTATTTTTAGTAAAGATGGGGGTTTCATCATATTGGCCAGGCTGGTCTCAAACTCCTGACCTCAAGTGATCTGTCCACCTCGGCCTACCAAAGTGCTGGGATTACAGGTGTGAGCCACTGCACCCAGCCCACTATCACTATTGATCCACTTTGTAGGTTGATTAGAATGAGAGAAAGAAAATCTGCAAGATAGAACTGTTATAAGAAAGAGACTTAAGTACTACCACCACCAACAGCAAAATGGAACTACCATTATTTGTCAACATAAAGACTTCCCTTCTAACACATTGGGGTAGAGGCTCCTAAGGAATGCTCAATTATAGAAAAAAACCTTACACTTTCTTTGAAAGATGTATAAATTTTCCATCATCTCACTTACCACAAAGGAAGCCAGCCTGAAGACAAAGGGCAGAGTGAAGAGAATTAAAGAAAAATTGAACGAGGGTCCTGCCCAATCAAACTTGCATGAAACCTGCTGAACCTCTGCATCAATGAGCCAATCAGCTAGAATTACAGGTGCCCGTCACCACACCCAGCTAATTTTTGTATTTTTAGTAGAATTGGGGTTTCATCATGTTGTCAAGGCTGGTCTCGAACTCGTGACCTCAAGTGATCCATACACCTCAGCCTCCCAAAGCGCTGGGATTACAGGTATGAGCCACCATGACCGGCCCAGAATGTATATTTTAACAAGATTCCCAGGTGATCCACATGCACATTAAGGTTTGAGAAATACCATTGTATTAGGCTGTTCTTGCATTGCTATAAAGAAATACCCGAGACTGGGTAATTTACGGGAAAATAAGTTCACTTGTCTCATGGTTCTACAGGATGTATAGGAAGCATAGCACTAATATCTGCTTCTGGCGGGGGCCTCAGGAAGCTTTTACTCATGGCAGAAGGCAACGTGGGAGTGCGTAAGTCACATGGCAAAAGCAGGAACACAGGCATGGGGGAGGTGACACACTTTTTTTTTTTTTTGAGAGCGTTTTGCTTTGTCACACAGGCTGGAGTGCAGTGGCATGATCTCAGCTCATTGCAGCCTCTGCCTCCCAGATTCAAACGATTCTCACGCCTCAGCCTCCCGAGGTGCCACACACTTTTAAACAACCAGATCTCATGAGAACTCACTGACTATCATGAGGACAGCACCAAGGAATTGTGCCAAATCATTCACAAGAAATCCACCCTCATGATCCAATCACCTCCCACCAGGCCCCACATCCAACACTGGGAATTACAATTCAACATGAGATTTAGGGAGGAACAAATATCCAGACTATATGTACTGTTTTCTTTGGGTTTGTACAGCATGTTCTTTATTCATTGCTAGTAAAATACTCATCTGTCTCCCACTAAACCTGTGATATTCTTGAAAGCAGGAAATCTGTATTATTACTTTTTGTATTCTGACCACCGCTAGTTGTCCACCAAAACCATTTTCTCAGTCTTTCCAGGTACACTGCTAATCTACATTTCCCAGGCTTCCTTGCAGTTAGGTGTGATCATGTGACTAAGTTATCTCCAGTGGAATGTAAGCAGAAATACTGTGTACTATTTCTGGGCCCAGGTCTTAAAGACTGTAGGCAAGCTCACTGTTTTTTCCTTTCTCTTTGACTGGAATCTCAGTTTACAGGGTCTCAGTTGCACTAGCTACATTTCACATGCTCAATAGCACTTTTGGCTAATGGTTACCATATTACAGTAGACATAGAACATTTTCATCGTTACAGAAATTTATATTGGATAGGAGCACTCTAGGGAGAATATCTACAATCTGTCAGATACCCCAGAATCATTACAATAAATCACCTCTGTTACTTAGGCTAATCAGATTTGATTTTACTATATGCTTTCAAAAGGAATGCAGTTATTGTATATGTGGCACTATAACTATACCTACTAAACACTAAATCTGACGGGGCAATTCTCAGGCTTATTTCTATTTGACCTCTATCAGTTTTTTTACCTGGTCAACTATTCTCTTGGATCTCTTCTACCCCTGACACTCTCTCATAAGAATTGGTATGCTGGCAGGCCGCAGTGGCTCACACCTGTAATCCCAGCACTTTGGGAGACCAAGGCGGGTGAATCACGACATCAGGAGTTCAAGACCAGCCTGGCCAACATAGTGAAACCCCGTCTCTACTAAAAATACAAAAATTAGCCAGGCGTAGTGGTGGGCTCCTGTAATCCCAGCTATTTGGGAGGCTGAGGCAGGAGAATCACTTGAACCCAGGAGGCAGAGGTTGCAGTGAGCAGAGACTGTGCAACTGCACTCCACCCTGGGCAACAGTGTGAGACTCTGTCTCAAAAAAAAAGAAAAAAAGAATTGGTATCATCCATAAAATCTCTTAGCAATATATACTAAAGAGAGATGACCCTTAAAAAGTGCAGAGCAGCGTGAAGGGGAGACTGATGCTTATTTTACACATTCTGTGTTCCCAAGCCTCCCATCGAGCTTCTGAACCATGCATCTAAATTGTTCACTAGATAGGTCCAGAGGTATCGCAAAATGGATGTGCTTCAAAATGAAACTATTCCTCATTCAAAACCTAGCTTAGTTTTGAACCTTCCCATTGCCCAGATAGAGAAAATGGACCTGCGCATACTGTGATCATGGTATTTATGACTGCACTGTAACTTGTGTGCGTGACTCTCTTTTGAAGAGGGACAACATTGTCTTCCCCTCTTTATATCTAGCATAGTGTCTGACACACATAAATGCTCAATGATTTTTATTTTAGCAAATCGTAGTCATTTCCATTCATTATTTTTTACAGCAAACATTGCCGGATACATTTCCATACGTTTTTAAATAGAGGAGGAGGAAGTGGAGGGGAAAAAAGGAAAATAAATAAATAAGTTGATTGTGAGCAATCAACTCCAGAATCACATCAATACTTCTAGGTCTAATGGCCACACAGCAAAATCAGCCTCAGTTATCCCATTGTTTTCATATTTTTTTTTTTTTTTTTTTTTTTGAGACGGAGTCTGGCTCTGCCGCCCAGGCTGGAGTGCAGTGACCGGATCTCAGCTCACTGCAAGCTCCGCCTCCCGGGTTCACGCCATTCTCCTGCCTCAGCCTCCCGAGTAGCTGGGACTTCAGGTGCCCGCCACCTCGACTGGCTAATTTTTTGTATTTTTTAGTAGAGACGGGGTTTCACCGTGTCAGCCAGGATGGTCTCGATCTCCCGACCTCGTGATCCGCCCGTCTCGGCCTCCCAAAGTGCTGGGATTACAGGCTTGAGCCACCGCGCCCGGCCCTTTTTTTTTTTTTTTTTTGAGACAGAGTCTCGCTCTGTCGCCCAGGATGGAGTGCAGTGGCCAGATCTCGGCTCACTGCAACCTCCGCCTCCCGGGTTCACGCCATTCTCCTGCCTCAGCCTCCCGAGTAGCTGGGACTACAGGCGCCCGCCACCTCGCCCGGCTAGTTTTTTGTATTTTTTAGTAGAGACGGGGTTTCACTGTGTTAGCCAGGATGGTCTCGATCTCCTGACCTCGTGATCCACCCGTCTTGGCCTCCCAAAGTGCTGGGATTACAGGCTTGAGCCACCGCGCCCGGCCTGTTTTCATATCTTAAGACCTAAAAATGGGAACACAGATTTGTGGGAATAGGTTAGGATTTCTCAGTTTCCAAATTTTTCTGTGTGAGACTTTTATGCTAACTCTAGCACGGCTTATGTAAAATGTTCGTGATTTGGGGGTGGATCTAAACCACCTCAGATCTATAACCTCTGAGATAAGCGGGGCTCAGCTGTCACTTATCCCACCCAGAAACACAGGGGTAATTGTGGTTCTGATGCAGTCAGAAGTCCTCCTACCCTGTAACGCTTATCTGCTAAAATAAACCAACCTAGGAGCTAGCTATCCAATGCAGAGGGCAGGGCCATTTTCCGTGCAGAACATACTTGGCCTAGCCAAGGGTGACAAGGTCCTGCCTTCAAAAACAGGCCAGTCGCAGAAAAGAGTGATGATGGGCGCAGGTGGAGGAGGACAGCAGACCACTGCCTGAGACCTTCACATTTAAGCTACACAAAAATGCTTTTCCAGGTGAGCAGAGCTCTCGGGCTGCCCGCTTGTGACCCCAAATCCTGTCAGTCACGAGAACAGGGGTGAAGGAGGTGAAAACAGTGCGGAAAATAAGTCCTTAGGACAGTGAGTTCGGAAAATGCCTTCTTCAGCGTTCCAAGGTGCCCACGTGAACTGGGGAGGGCAGAGCAAAACCTCCTTATTTTCGGGTCTGTACAGGGTCCCCGCTAGGAAGGGGGCAGCCCTTGAGTTCCGTGTTGGTCGGTTATTAAGCGACTCCCCCGCGAAGCCCCGCCCAATGCCTGTGCGCTCAAACGAAGAGCTTCCGAGGAACGCGTAAGAGAAGTGAACTGAGGGGGCCGGGCGGCCGCTGAGGAGGGGAGCGCGCGGGAGCAGGGGCGAGGATCGCGGAAGCGGGCGCGGCTGCCAGCTTAGAGGGCCCGGGCGGGGGCCTGAGAGCAGGGCTGGAGGGGCGGAGGACGGAGGAGGCCCGCCAGCGTTCCCGGCCGGCTCCGAGCAGGCGCCGTGGCAGCGCCCGCGCCTCCTGCCCGCCCTCCGCCGTCGCCAGGACGCAGGCCCGCGTCGGGGACGGCAGTAGGGCCCGCCGCCGTTGGCCTGGCGTCTCCACCCCGCTCAGTCTGCCTTGCCGCGCCTTCCCGCGTCGGACCGGCCTGGCCCTGCCCCTGGCGGAGGTAACTGCCCGCGGATTCCTTACCCCGGGACCCTGGCCTCCTCTTACGCTCCCCGGACCCGGGCGTCCTTGGTATCCCCTCATCCACCCTTCTGTCGGGCAGGTCCGCGACCTCCCTCCCGGGCCGTCTCCAGCCGCACCCGGCCCTGGTACATCCCCACTACCCAGTCGGGGCCCCGTCCTTGCTCTGGGCCTACCCCAGCCTCCCGGCGTCGCTTGCTGACGGAGCGCTGGAGCCCCGAGGGGCCGGGGTCGCCTGGCCGGCGTGGGTGGTGCCAGGCTCGGGCCACACCTCGGCCCCGGACCCGAGCCCCCCAGTCTCTTGAGCAGGATCCGGAGGAATAGAATGTCAATTTTCCTCACTGTTAGCAATTTTAAGATTGACTAATGAGGCTGAGTGCTTTGGCTCACGCCTGTAATCCCAGCACTTTGGGAGGCCGAGGCGGGCGGATCACAAGGTCAGGACCATCCGGGCTAACACGGTGAAACCCCGTCTCTACTAAAAATACAAAAAATTAGCCGGGCGTGGTGGCGGGCGCCTGTAGTCCCATCTACTTGGGAGGCTGAGGCAGGAGAATGGCGGGAACCCAGGACGTGGAGCTTGCAGTGAGCCGAGATGGTGCCACGGCACTCCAGCCTGGGCTACAGAGCAAGACTCCGTCTCAGGAAAAAAAAAAAAAAAAGAAGATTGACTAATGGATTTGGGGTATGTCAGTGCATAAAGTTCCCAGTCTTTTGTCACTCAATAATTTTTTTTTTTTTTTTGAGACGGAGTCTTGCTCTGTCGCCCAGGCTGGAGTGCTGTGGCGGGATCTCAGCTCACTGCAAGCTCCGCCTCCCGGGTTCCCGCCATTCTCCTGCCTCAGCCTCCCGAGTAGCTGGGACTACAGGCGCCCGCCACCTCGCCCGGCTAGTTTTTTGTATTTTTTAGTAGAGACGGGGTTTCACCGTGTTAGCCAGGATGGTCTCGATCTCCTGACCTCGTGATCCGCCCGTCTCGGCCTCCCAAAGTGCTGGGATTACAGGCTTGAGCCACCGCGCCCGGCCTTCACTCAATAATTTTAGCAGCACTGATACTATTGACTGGATTTGTTATTTCATTAGGAGCTGCAAATGATGCTTTTCTAATGCCGGTGTTCCTCTTGCATTTGGTTAACCCTTTTGAAAGAATTTATTTTATTTGTAATTGTATTTATTTATTTTTGAGCCGAAGTCTTCGCTATGTTGCCCACGCTGGAGTGCAGTCGCTCTCACAGGCACAATCACAGCTCACTGCAGCCCGGAACTCTCCTGTCCTCAAGCGATCTTCCCATCTCGGCCTTCGTGCTGGCTGATAGCTAGCATCTTGATAGATCTTTGTGTGCTGTCTCAGAGTAGTTTTTCTTTTAAAGCTATTTTATTAAAAAACAAACAAACAAAAAAACCCCATCTATTTTGCCTGAGCACAGTGGATCACGCCTGTAATCCCAGCACTTTGGGAGGCTGAATCGGGTGCATCACCCATGGTCAGGGGTTCGAGACCAGCCTGGCCAACATGGTGAAACCCCGTTTCTACTAAAAATACAAAAAAATTAGCCTGGTGTGGTGCTGCATGCCTGTAATCCCAGCTACTCGGGAGGCTGAGGCAAGAGAATCGCTTGAACCAGGGAGGCGGACGTTGCAGTGAGCCGAGATTGCGCCACAGCACTCCAGCCTGGGAGATAAGAGCAAAATTCCAACTCAGAAATAAAATAAAGTATAAATCAAAACTTTATGAAAATTTTCAGTTAAGATCTTCAGTGGTCCATACGCAGTAGATTATGCCTGTTATCCCAGCACTTTGGGAGGCTAGAGTGGGTGGATCACTTGAGGTCAGGAGTTCGAAACCAACCTGGCCAACATGGTGAAACCCCATCTCTACTTAAAAAAAAAAAAAAAAAATTACAAAAATTAGCCAGGCGTGGCCGGGCGTGGTGGCTCACGCCTGTAATCCCAGCACTTTGGGAGGCCTAGACGGGTGAATCACGAGGTCAGGAAATCAAGACCATCCTGGCTAACACGGTGAAACCCCTCTACTAAAAATACAAAAAATTAGTCGGGCGTAATGGCGGGCGCCTGTAGTCCCAGCTACTTGGGAGGCTGAGGAAGGAGAATGGCGTGAACCCGGGAGGCGGAGCTTGCAGTGAGCCGAGATAGCGCCACTGCACTCTAGCCTGGAGGACAGAGCGAAACTCCGTCTCAGACACACAAACAAACGAACAAAAAAATTAGCCAAGGGCGGTGGCACACGCTTGTAGTCCCAGCTACTTGGGAGGCTAATGCAGGAGCATCACTTGAACCCGGGAGGTGGAGGTTGCAGTGAGCTGAGATCGCACCACTGCACTCCAGCTGGGGCAACAGAGCGAAACTCTCTCAAAACAAACAAACAAACAAACCAAAAAACCAAAAAAAAAAAAAAAAAACCAGTGAATATTATGGATCATTTATGATTATTACTATTATTGTTTACAGAATCTTGGGACTGTTTAACTTAATTGGTCATTGATATCTTAACAAACATGGAGATAAGATTAGAAATTTTGACATCAACAAGTATTAAGCAGAAAAAACCATGGCCACGTGTCTCCTGGTTGGGAAAGGTAGGTTTTTCTTTATTCAAGCAGTACCAGTTTTATATATGTTGCATGTGTGTTTTGCCTATAATATAGGAGTGTTCTATGATCTTAAGTAAATAAAACATCATCTACTGGAGGAGGATCTACAGGAGGATCACCTACCTGCACACTGAACAGGGTTTTGTGTGTATTTTGTCTTTATAATAATGAGCAAGTTAGTTTTTCCAGAATGTTAAGTGGTTTGTTTAGAAGATTTTTACTTAAACTTTCTTATTCATATTATGTTTAAGTCAAGTTTAAGTTTGAGATGGCATCATATATCAAAATGGAAAATTTAATGTCCTGAGCTTTCCTTTACCAGAAGTTAGTGGAGTGTTTCCTCCTATTGTGGTTTTCATGATTGTGCTATGAAGTGTTCTTGGAACTAGGATGGAAAAAATGGGCCACAGTACGTTAGTAATCCAGGAATGCCATTCATAATATGTGGCATAGATTCCCCACTTAGGGAAAATAGGCAACCCTACTGTATTTGTAATGATCATTGAAATTAAGTGTTACATTTCCTCTGAGAAACTATACCACTAACTCCCCTAGAACAGGAATTCTTAAACTTTACAATGTATCAGAATTATCTGGAGAGGTGGTTAAAACACAGATTGCTGGGCCCCACTCCCAAAGTTTTCAGTTAATTAGGTCTGCGGTAGGGTTGGATATTTTGTATTTTGTATTTTGTATTTTTTGTTGTTGTTGTTGAGATGGAGTCTGGCTTTGCTGCCCAGGCTGGAGTGTAATGACACCTTCTCGCCTCACTGCAACTTCAGCCTCCCAGGTTCAAGTGATTGTCCTGCCTCAGCCTCCCAAGTAGCAGGATTACAGACGCGTGCCACCACGCTCAGCTAATTTTTGTATTTTTAGTAGAGATGGGATTTCACCATGTTGTTCAGGCTGGTCTTGAACTCCTCACTTCTGAGGTGTTGCTGATGCTGCTGGCTCCGTTATGCTTTGAAAATCACTGCCTTAGAATATATGAAAACAGTTAATTCAAAACAGCCTACTTTTTCTAGATATTAAAGATGAGCAGAGTCATGGATTTATGAATTTCAGAAGCTATATCTATTTTAATCTAAGTAAATAATTTAAAAACTTGCTCATACTACTGTTTTTTTTTTTGAGGCAGAGTCTTGCTCTGTCACCCAGGCTGGAGTGCAGTGGCGCAGTCTTGGCTCACTACAAGCTCTGCCTCCCGGGTTCACACCATTCTCCTGCCTCAGCCTCCTGAGTAGCTGGGACTACAGGTGCCCGCCACCACGCCCGGCTAATTTTTTGTATTTTTAGTGGAGATGGGGTTTCACCATGTTAGCCAGGATGGTCTTGATCTCCTGACCTCATGATCCACCCGCCTCAGCCTCCCAAAGTGCTGGGATTACAGGCGTGAGCAACCACGCCCGGCCCATACTGCTGTTAAAATTGATGAGAGTCAGGTGCAGTGGTATGCACCTGTGGTCCCAGCTACTCAGGAGGCTAAGGCGAGAGGATCGCTTGAGCCCAGGAGTTCTGGGCTGCAGCGTGCCATACCGATTAGGTGTCTGCGCTAAATTCCGTATCAATATGATGACCTCCCAGGATCAAGGGGCTGGGGTAACCACCAGGTTGCCTAAGAATGGTGAACTGGTCCAGATCAGAAATGGACAAGATCAAAACTCTCCTGCTTATTAGTAGTGGGATAGTGCCTGTAAATATCTGCTGCACTCCAGGCTGGGCAACAACAACAAAAAAAGATTAAAAAATAGATAAACCAGTTTTGGCTAGCAGAATTAGAAGACACTCCTATAATTTTAAACTTCAAAGAAATTGAAATACAACTATTAGGTCACCTTACCTATTAATTCTAATGTGGTATCTTAAAACAGAATTCAAAATGTTCAGGTTACTATAGCGTATTAAGCTGAATGTTCATTTTATGATTTGTGGTCAAATGGATAATCTTTCTTAAATGTTGCTTTGGTTTCTGGATAATTTATTTAGGCAGTAAGTTGAATTAATTTCGGACACCTCTTGAGTCCTTCACATGTTTCTTCTCTTAGGAAAAAGAAGCTGTTTTTCTTTTGGATGATAAATTCATAAATGAAATTAATTTGCTATCAGGAAAGATAAAGAAGAAAATTCCTAGTCTGCAGCCTTTCTTGAAGGATGTTATTGTCCTAACAACGTCCATTAATGGTTAAGTAGTACTGATATTTTCAAATGACTAAAACTGTATTTTTTAATAACTTAGGGTGATATTAAAGAAAATATTAGATTATAAGTATTGCATTTCATTTTTGGAAACAGATGCCTGGCTGGCTGGGGTACTAACTACAGGAGAGCTTTTCCTTTGGAACAAAGATCAAGATTGTTTGAAAACTATACCGATAACTGAAAAGCCTAAGGAAATGATCAAAGCTACAGTCGGTGGGAAATTTTTTTATTTGTTTAAATTCATTTAACTAGGAAAAATAGGAGAATATGATGAAACATTTTTCTGTTATTGTCTTGAAAATGTGTTTCTGTATATGTGCATATGTATATCTGTAGGTATATATATTTCCATGTATGTGTATATATATGTATGTATTTTTGGTCATGTTTATCTGTGATACTGAGATTCAACTTGAAGAAGAAAATTCTGGCATGCCTAATATTTCTGTGATAATAATAGGTTTCTAATATCACATAAGTACTTGATAAATGTTGCTATTTTTTGTACTTTTTTCTTTTTTAGAGACAGGATCTTGTTCTGTCACATAGGCTGAAGTATAGTGGCATGATCATAGCTGCAGCTTTGACCTCTTGGGCTCAAGCGATCCGTCTCCTTAAGCCTCCCAAAGTGCTGGGATTACAGGCATGAGCTGCTGTGCCTGGGTTGTATTTTTAATTTTTTGCTAGTGCCTTAGTTTTGACATCCTGAATGGTAACATTATTTCGTTTTTTATTGTAAGAGTACATAAATTATGTACTTTGTTGGGGGAAATTTAGACCTCAGAGGTTTAATTACATTTTTTGTTATTTTTTTTAGCAAGCTCTTTGAGACCGTATTTGTATGTATCTGGAAATGGGAAAAGAATTCTGCTCATAACATCTGGATGCATATTTCTTTGGGAATATTTGGAATTAAAGAGTATCTTATCTTCTAAGAGCCTTTCATTGGTGGGTCGGTGGTCCCAGGTCATACCTGAAGAAGCAGTTCTCTTGCCTTCCATTGAAGATAAAGAAGCTGTAGTGAATGCTGTTTTTATAAAAAATGAGGTAAAATCAGTCTCAGACTCTTATCTGTGAAGCAGATTAGCAGAATGCATAATGGTATAACTGTATATCTTTAGTCACCATAAATTTTCGTAGTAATTGTGCAATTCTTATATGGAAAAGATATTTTTATGTTTCTTGGGTCACATTTTAAAAAAGTGTTTATTAAAAGTAGTTTTAACTTAGAACTCCTTTTCTCTATCCTTGATTTAAAGATATAGCTTGTTATGCCAGGCGCATTGGCTCACGCCTGTAATCCCAGCACTTTGGGAGGTGGAGGCGGGTGGATCACCTGAGGTCGAGAGTTCAAGACCAGCCTGACCAACATGGAGAAACCCCGTCTCTACTAAAAATACAAAATTAGCCAGGTGTGGTGGCACACGCCTGTAATCCCAGCTACTTGGGAGGCTGAGGCAGGAGAATCGCTTGAACCCAGGAGGCGGAGGTTGCGGTGAGCTGAGATCATGCCATTACACTCCAGCCTGGGCAACAAGAGTGAAACTCTGTCTCAAAAAAAAAAAAAAAATATATATATATATATATATATATATATATATATATATATATTCTTGTTTGGTAATTTAACAAGCTAGAATTGATACTAAATATGCCATTTAATTGGGAAATAAAAGATTCATGAACTTGAAAAACCAAAACACATTTAAAATAGCTGCTTGGTATTCTTTGTATGTATGGACAAGCATTTTATTATCCAAACCACTATTGTTAGAAATTGCATTTTAAAGTTTTATTGTCCCCCCTCCCCATTCTCAGGGTGGTGCACTAATTTAAATAGTATAAAAGTACAAAAAGAGAAAAATAAACATGTAAGAATAGTTTCAGTTATAGTCACAATAAATGTCAATATTTCCTTGAGAGCATAAACTACAACCTCATATTTGAGACCTGCCTCTGGCTCAGAAAAAAATTACTTAGTCTTTAGCTTAATGTTAAGAATAAAAAATATAAGCAAGATCTCAATATTTTTTACTAGTTTATGATGAGGAATATATATATATGTTTAGTATCTTGATTTATTTTCACATTAATTTTATACTAAAGTATCTTAAATTTGTCTACAGTTACTTGGAGACTGCTGCCTGTGTTCATTTACTTTTTATTCTGGGGAATGCCTGAAGTTAACATTTCTAGCAATTCGGTGGCATGAGAATGTATTTACATCCATAAGGTGAGGTAAATGTTTTTTTCTTATTTCCTTACTGATTTTTTTTTTCTTTTGAAGGCAGGGTCTTGCTCTGTCAACCAGACTGGGGAGGCAGTGGCACAATCATAGCTCAGCCTCCTAAGTACCTGTGACTATAGGTGTATGCCACCATGCCTGGCTAATTTTTTTTTTTTTTTTTTAACGGACAAGGTCTTGCAATCCTGGACTCAAGCAATCATCTTGCCTTGGCCTCCCAAAGTGCTGGGATTACAGGCATGAGCCATCATACCCGGCCCCATGTTTTCTATCCCTTTTTAAACAATTATTATCTTTTGATCCATATACATGTAATAAAATTTGTAAATGTTATTGTGAGTTTTGATTTCTGAGGCTTTGCAAATCATTTCTTCCTCTCTTATTTCTAAATGTTTAATCCAGAAAGTTTATCTTGTTTTTGTCTTGTTTCTCTTCTTTGAGAACTTGTAAAAGATAAGACAAGCTATGGTTTTACTTGTCTAAGACTATAAAAGTAACTATTTTGGAAAAGAATTCAATTGAAATTTAAAAGGGACATAACTATTTTGATTTGCTGTTATACCTTTTAAATGCTTAAGTGTTATTTTATTTAAAAATAGTTTTATTCTGAAAAGCCTAATAGAAAATATGCTTTTTTTTTTTTTTTTTTTTTTTTTGAGATGGAGTCTCGCTCTGTCACCCAGGCTGGAGTACAATGGTGTGATCTCGGCTCACTGTAACCTCTGCCTCTCGGGTTCAAGCGATTCTCCTGCCTCAGCCTCCCAAGTAGCTGGGACTAAGGTGCCCACCGCTATGCCCGGCTAACTTTTTGTATTTTTATTAGAGATGGGGTTTCACCATGTTGGTTAGGCTGGTCTTGAACTCCTGACCTTGTGATCCACCTGCCTTGGCCTCCCAAAGTGCTGGGATGACAGGCGTGAGCCACCTCACCTGGCTGAAAATATGCATTATTTTCTTACAATGCCTAAGTAAGATTGAGTAAAACGGTGTGATTTTTATTTTTATTTTTCTGTTTGTTTTATTTTTACATTTTACATTAAGATATAACTTACATGAAGTAAAATGAACAAATCTTGGCTGAGTATGGTGGCGGGTGCCTGTAATTGCAGCACTCTGGGAGGCTGAGGCAGGAGGATCACTTGAGCCCAGGAGTTCAAGACCAGCCTGGACAACATGGCAAAATCCCATCTCTACAAAAAATATAAAATAAATTAGCTGAGCATGGTGGCGCATACCTATAGTCCCAGCTGCTTGGGAGGCTGAGGTGGGAGGATCACTGGAGCCCGGGAGGTCCAGGTTGCCGTGAGTTGAAATCGTGCCACTGTACTCCAGCCTGGGTGACAGAGTGAGACCCTGTCTGAAAAATAAATAAATAAATAAAATAAGATGAACAAATCTTAAGTGTACAACTAGATAGACTTTGAGAAATACATACACCTATTTGAAATATAAATATATGTATCACTTGGATCAATTCTAGAACATTGATACTATCCCAGAAGTTTCCCTTTTCTGTCTGTCTGTGTCTGTCTATCTATCTATCTATCTATCTATCTATCTATCTATCTATCTATCTATCTATCTATCTATCTATCTAGTTTTGAAACAGAGTCTTTTTGCTCTGTCTCCCATGTTGGAGTGTGGTGGTGCAATCTTGGCTTACTGCAACTTCTGCCTCCTAGGTTCAAGCGATTCTCCTGTCTCAGCCTCCTGAGTAGCTGGGATGATGGGCATGCGCCACCACGCCCAGCTAATCTTTTGTATTTTTAGTAAAGATGGTGTTTCACCATGTTGGCCAGGCTGGTCTCAAACTCCTGACCTCAAATGATCTGCCCAACTCGGCCTTCCAAAGTGCTGGGATTACAGGCATTAGCCACCATGCCTGGACTGCTCTACTTTTTATTTTTTATTTTATTATTATTATTTTTAGACAGAGTCTTGCTCTGTTGCCCAGGCTGGAGTGCAGTGGCGCAATCTTAGCTCACTGCAACCACTGCCTCCTGGGTTCAAGTGATTCTTCTGCCTCAGCCTCCCAAGTAGCTGAGACTATAGGTGTGCACCCCCACACCTGGCTAATTTTTGTGTTTTTAGTAGATATGGGGTTTCACCATATTGGCCAGGCTGGTCTCGAACTCCTGACCTACTTTTTAAATTCCTGTAAAAATGTTTGGTATTATGTTGAAATATGTTTATCCAAACTTTTAGTGGAAGCAGGTATAACATATTTGGGGATGCATATAAAAACATGGCTGTACTAACGGAACTCTGATATTCAATTTATTTAGCTAATCTGCAGCTGTTCTTTTGTGCACAGACTTCTGAAAGGTCTCTGATATAGTTTGGATGTTCATCCCCTCCAAATCTCGTGTTGAAAATAATCCTTAATGTTGCAATGTTGGAGGTGGGGCCTGGTGGGAGATGTTGGGGTCACGGGGGCAGATCCCTCATGAATGACTTGGTGTTCTGCTTAACAGTAATGAGTTCTTGCTCTGAGTTCACGGGAGATCTGGTTGTTTAAAAGAGCCTGGAATCTCCTCCTTCTCTCCCGTACTCCCTCTCTTGGGAAAATGCTGCCCCCTCTTTCCTTTCTGCCATGGTTATAAGCTTCCTGAAGCCCTCACAAGAATCCGAGGAGATGCCTAAGCCATGTTTGCACAGTCTGGAGAACCGTGAGCCCAAGTAAACCCCTTTTCTTTCTTTCTTCCTTTCTTTTTTTGATATGGAGTCTCATTCTGTCACCCAGGTTGGAGTGCAGTGGCACGATCTTGGCTCACTGCAACCTCCGCCTCCCAGGTTCAAGCAGTTCTCCTGCCTTAGCCTCCTGAATAGCTTGGATTACAGGTGGGCGCCACCATGCCCAACTAATTTTGTGTTTTTAGCAGAGACACGGTTTCACCATGTTGGCCAAGCTGGTCTCAGATTCCTGGCTTCAAGTGTTCCACCTGTCTCCGCCACCCAAAGTGCTGGGATTACAGGCGTGAGCTACCGTGCCCAGCCAACCCCTATTCTTTATAAATTACTCAGTCTCAGGCATTCCTTTACAGCAACACAATGGATTAACATAGTCTCTAAAATATTCCCTAAGTACATGTGCACATGTAGGAATTTGGATGAATCCTTTAATTTTTGTAATGAACTATATATAAATTTAAAAGTTACTATACATTTTGTTTTCAATTATTTCATTTTTTTTAGATCATTGCCATACCATGTTCATTGGGCTCAACAAGACTGTCATCTCTGCAGTCTAATTCCTAAATGTGAATCAGTAAAGTCAAGAGGAGCTCTGATTTCTGCCTTTTCAAGAGATGGCCTTACCCTGGCAGTAACTCTTAATCAGAAAGACCCCAAGGTCAGTAAATATCTGTCTTAGAAAGTAATCTATAAAAGAAGGAGTTTATTCGAGTTTTGAGATTTTTCTTTTTCTAAATACTCCTTTATATTCCCTTTTTTTTTTTTTTTTTTTTTGAGACAGGGTCTCCGTCTGTTGCCTAGGCTGGAGTACAGTGGTGCGATCATGGCTTGCTGCAGCCTTGACCTCCCAGGCTGAAGTGATCCTCTCACCTTAGCCTTCCAAGTAGCTGGGGCCACAGGCTTATACCACCATGGCTGGCTAATTTTTGTATTTTTTTGGTAGAGATGAGGTTTTGCCATATTGCCCAGGCTGGTCTTGAATTCCTGAGCTCGAACAATTCTCCCATCTCAGCCTCCCAAAGTGCTGGGATTACAGGTGTGAGCCATTGTGCCCAGCCTACTTTATATTCTTTAAGTTGGTGGTGTTTAATCCAACTTGACATTGTGGATTGGTAAAGTTCTTTAAATTAGATGCCGTAACTCTCAAAACTTGGCTCTCAGAAATGAAAAAAGAATAAGGGAAAAAGAAGAAAGAAGAGCACTGCGGTAACTAATGTTCTTAAGGTGGAACATAAACGAGCAAAGGCTACCAGGGGTCAATATTGCCTTGCCAGTTGAGAAATTCTCCCTAGATAGTTTATTAATATAGTAATAGATCTCTATGTCGCCAGAATTATAAGTAATGGTTACAGTAAAATAATTTTAATAGTTTTCTTGTCTTTTTTTCCTTTCTAGGCAACTCAGGTATTATTTATAAACACACTGAATTTTGTTACTCTCTGTGGTAGCCTTAAAGGATGTAGTAACAAGAGTCGCGTGGTTCCAGCTGCACTTATTAGGTAAGAACTCTTTTGTCTGTCTTTTTTTTCTTTTTTTCTTTTAAAAGAGATGGGTCTCTGTCAGGTGTGATAGCTCACTCCTTTAATTCTAGCACTTTGGGAAACCAAGGTGGGAGGATCACTTGAGCTCAGGGGTTTGAGACCAGCTTGGGCAACATAATGAGACCTTGCCTCTACTGAAAAATAGAAAGAAATTAGCTGAGCATGGTAGTGGACACCTGTAGTCCCAGCTACTTGGGAGGCTGAGATAGGGGGTATCACCTGAGCCTGGGTAATAGAGGCTGCAGTGAACTATGATCTCACCACTGCACTCCGGTCTGAATCTGAGCAACAGAGCAAGATCCTGTCTCAAAGAAAAAAAAAAAAAGACTGGGCACAGTGGCTCATGCCTGTAATCACAGCACTTTGGGAGGCCGAGGCTGGGTTGGTGGCTCACACCTGTAATCACAACACTCTGGGAGGCCGAGGTGGGTGGATCACCTGAGGTCAGGAGTTCAAGACCAGCCTGGCCAAAATGGTGAAACCCCATCTCTACTAAAAAAAATATTAAAAAAAATTAGCCAGGTGTGGTGGCATGCACCTGTAGTCCCAGCTACTTGGGAGGCTGAGGCACGAGAATGGCTTGAACGACAGAGGGAGACTGTCTCAAAAAAAAAAAAAAAAAAAAAAAAAAGTGGTCTTACTTGTTGCCCAAGCTGGAGTGTAGTGATGTGATCATAGCTCGCTGCAGCATTGAACTCTTGGGCTCAAGCAGTGCTTTCTTCCTCAGCCTTCTGAGTAGCTGGGACTACAGGTGTGCGTCACTGTATGTGGCTAACTTTTTAAAGTTTTTTGTAGAGACAGGGTCTTGCTATGTTGACCACGCTGGTCTTTAGCTCCTGGCCTTAAGTGATCCTCCCACCTTGGCCTCCTAAAGTGCTGGGATTACAGGCCTGAGCCATCATGCCCAGCCTAAAAGTTGCTTTATATAAGGAATGCCTTAAATACTTTAAGGAAGGGTCTGGTGGAGTAGTAGATAACATACTTTCTTTTCTCTTTCATTTATTTTTGTGTCTTTCTGGGAGAAATTTAATCATGAGTAAGTAGAGAAATGTTGGGATGAATTGGAGAGGCTAAAATGAAAAAGGCTTGTTTGGAAAGACCATTATTTAATCAGGGAGTCTGGGGGGGTTTATAGTCTTTAAAAATTAAAACAATTTTAAAAAAATATATTTAATGGGTACAGGTGCATATTTCTTTTCTTTTTTTAAAATTAATTAATTTACTAATTATTATGATTATACTTTAAGTTCTAGGGTACATGTGCATAACGTGCAGGTTTGTTACATATGTATACTTGTGCCATATTGGTGTGCTGCACCCATCAACTCGTCAGCACCCATCAACTCGTCATTTACATTAGGTATAACTCCCAATGCAATCCCTCCCCCCTCCTCTTTTTTTTTTTTTTTGAGATGGAGTCTCGCTCTGTCACCCAGGCTGGAGTGCAGTGGCGCGATCTTGGCTCATTGCAAGCTCTGCCTCCTGGGTTCATGCCATTCTCCTGCCTCAGCCTCCCCAGTAGCTGGGACTAAAGGCTCCCGCCACCATGCCTAGATAATTTTTTTGTATTTTTTTTAGTAGAGACAGGGTCTCACCGTTTTAGCCAGGGTGGTCTTGATCTCCTGACCTCGTGATCCACCTGCCTTGGCCTCCGAAAGTGCTGGGATTACAGGCGTGAGCCACTGCACCCGGCCTCAGGTGCATATTTCTTACATACACATGTTGTGTAGTGGTGAAGTCTGGACTTTTAGTGTTAATAGTGAACATTGTACCCAATAGGTAATTTTTCAACCCTCACTCCCCTCCCGTCATTTGTAGTCTCCAGTACCTGTTATTCTACTCTGCATGTCCATGTGGACCCATTGTTTAGTCCCAACTTACAAGTTATAATATGTAGTATTTGATGCCGGGCGTGGTGGCTCACACCTGTAATCCCAACGCTTTGGGAGGCCGAGGTGGCTGGATCACGAGGTCAGGAGATCGAGACCATCCTGGCTAACACGATGAGACCCCATCTCTACTAAAAATCCTCTGTTGTTAGATGGTTTTGTTGATTCCCTATCTTTGCTATTGTGAATAGTAATGTGATAAATATATGAGTGCAAGTATCTTTTTGATATAATGATTTCTTTCCTTTGGTTATATACCCAGTAGTGGGATTACTGGATTGAATGGTAGTTCCTATTTTGGTTCTTTGAGAAATGTCTGTAGCATAATGATTGTACTAATTTACATTCCCACCAAACTTGTTTGTTCCCTTTTCTCATGTTCCCATGTTCCCTTTCCTCTGCATACTTGCAACATGTTGTTTTTTGACTTTTTAGTAATAGCCATTCTGACTGGTATGTTATCTCATTGTGGTTTTAATTTGCATTTCTCTGATGATTAGTGATGTTGAGCATTTTTTTGTATGTTTATTGGCTGGTTGTATGTCTTTTGAGAAATGTCTGTTCATGCTCTTTGCCCAGTTTTCAATGAGGTTTTTTTTTTTTTTTTTTTTTTTTTTTTTTTTTGCTTGTCGAGTTGTCTTAGTTTTTCATAGATCCTAGATATTAGCCCTTTGTCAGATGCATAGTTTGCAAATATTTTCTCCCATTCTGTAGGTTGTCTTTTTACTTCAATTGTGTCTTTTGCTGTGCAGAAGTTTTTTAAGTTAGTTAATTCTCATTTGTCTATTTTTGTTGTATTTGCGTGTGAGGATGCGGCCTTAAATTCTTTGCCTGGCCCAATGTCCAGAAGGGTTTTTCCTAGGTTTTCTTCTAGGATTTTTATAGTTTCAGGCCTTATGTTTAGGTCTTTAATCCATCTTGAGTTAATTTTTGTATATGATGAGAGGTATGGGTCCAGTTTCATTCTTTTGCACATCTATCCAATTTTCCCAGCACTATTTTTATTGAATAGGGTGTCCTTTCCCCAGTGTATATTTTTATTGACTTTGCTGAAGATCAGTTGGTTGTAGGAATGTGACTTTGTTTCTGGGTTCTGTATTCTGTTACATTTATCTGTGTGCTGTTTTTATACCAGTACCATGCTGTTTTGGCTACTATAGCCTTGCAGTATAGTTTGAAATTAGTAGACTGGGCATGGTGGCTCACGCCTGTAGTCCCAGCACTTTGGGAGGCCGAGGTGGGTGGATCACCTGAGGGTGGGAGTTGGAGACCCTGACCAATATGGAGAAATCCTGTCTCTACTAAACTGGATTTTGTAAAATTAGCTGGGCGTGGTGGCACATGCCTGTAATCCTAGCTACTCGGGAGGCTGAGGCAAGAGAATCGCTTGAACCCAGGAGGCGGAGGTTGTGGTGAGCCGAGAGATTGCACCATTGTACTCCAGCCTGGGCAACAAGAGTGAAACTCTGTCTCAAAAAAAACAAAAAAAAAGTCCTGGGGGCAGTGGCTCACGCCTATAATCCCAGCACTTTGGGAGGCAGAGGCGGGCAGATCATGAGTTCAGGAGTTCAAGACCAGCCTGACCAACATGGTGAAACCCCGTCTCTAGTAAAAATACAAAAATTAGCTGGCTTGGTGGCGGGTGCCTGTAATCCCAGCTACTCAGGAGGCTGAGGCAGGAAAATTGCTTGAACCCAGGAGACAGAGGTTGCAATGAGCTGAAATCGCACCACTGCTTTCCAGCCCGGGTGACAGAGCGGGACTCCGTCGCCAAAAAAAAAAAAAAAAAATTGAAATTAAGTAATATGATGCCTGCAGCTTTGTTCTTTTGTTTTTGGTTCCATACGAGTTTTAGGATTGTTCTTTCTAATTATATGAAAAATGGCACTGGTAATTTGATAGAGATTGCACTGAATCTGTAGATTTATTTGGGCAGTATGTTCATTTTAATGATACTGGCCTTTTAATCCATAAGCATGAGATGCTTTTTCATTTGTTTGTGTCATGTATGATTTCTTTTATCAGTGTTTTATAGTTCTCCTCATGGAGATCTTTTACCTTCTTGATTAAATATATTGCTAGGTATTTTATTTTTTGTAGCTAATGTTAATGGGATTGCCTTCTTGATTCAGTCATTGGCTACATAGTTACTGGTGTATTTTCTACTGATTTCTGTATATTCATTTTGTTATATAAAGAATCCTGAAATCTTACTATGTTAATTTATCAAATCTAAGAGTTTTTGTGGAGTCTTTAGGGTTTTCTAGATTTAAGATTATATTGTCAGTGAACAGTGATAATTTGGATACCATGTATTTTTTTACCTTGCCTGATTGCTCTGACTAGGACTTCTAGCATTATGTTGAATACGTGTGGTAAAAGTAGGCATCCTTGTCTTGTTCCAGTTCTAAACATTATAGTTGATACAACAGAAATACAGCAACTATTAAGACTATTATGAAATAATACGCTCACAAACTACAAAACCTAGAGGAAATCGATGAGTTTCTTTTATAGGTGACTGGACTCTTTTCTTTTGCTAATTTTAAAATTCTTTCTTTCCCTTTGACTTAACACATTCTGAATATAATATCCTCTGGTGGAGTCCTTTTTGCTGTATATTTGCGTGGGGATCACTGGGCCTTCTGTATCTGGATGTCTAACTCTCTTGCTAGACTTAGGAAGTTTTCATTTATTATTCTTTTAAATAGGTTTTCGTCTCTTTTTGATCTCTCTTACCCCTCAGGCATCCTGATAACTTATAAGTTCACTCACTTTATGCATATGTTGTGTAGTGGTGAAGTCTGGGCGTTTAGTGTTAATAGTGAACATTGTACCCAATAAGTAATTTTTCAGCCCTCACTCCACTCCTGTCTTTTGTAGTCTCTAATGCCTATTATTTGGAATAAGTGCAATGTTGTGCTGAGAAGAATGTATATTCTGTTGATTTGGGGTGGAGAGTTCTGTAGATGTCTATTAGTCTGCTTGGTGCAGAGCTGAGTTCAATTTCTGGATAACCTTGTTAACTTTCTGTCTCGTTGATCTGTCTAGTGTTGACAGTGGGGTGTTGAAGTCTCCCATTATTATTGTACGGGAGTCTAAGTCTCTTTGTAAGTCTCTAAGGACTTGCTTTATGAATCTGGGTGCTCCTGTATTGGGTGCATGTATGTTTAGGATAGTTAGCTCTTCTTGTTGAATTGATCCCTTTACCATTATATAATGGCCTTCTTTGTCTCTTTTGATCTTTGATGGTTTAAAGTCTGTTTTATCAGAGACTAGGATTGCAACCCTTGCTTTTTTTTGTTTTCCATTTGCTTGGTAGATCTTCCTCCATCCCTTTATTTTGAGCCTATGTGTGTCTCTGCACATGACATGGGTCTCCTGAATACAGCACACTGATGGGTCTTGACTGTTTATCCAATTTACCAGTCTGTGTTTTTTAATTGAAGCATTTAGCCCATTTACATTTAAGGTTAATATTGTTATATATGAATTTGATCCTGCCATTATGATGTTAGTTGGTTATTTTGCTCATTAGTTGATGCAGTTTCTTCCTAGCATCAATGGTCTTTACAATTTGTCATGTTTTTGCAGTGGCTGGTACTGGTTGTTCCTTCCCATGTTTAGTGCTTCCTTCAGGAGCTCTTGTAAGGCAGGCCTGGTGGTGACAGAATCTCTCAGCATTTGCTTATCTGTAAAGGATTTTATTTCTCCTTCACTTATGAAGCTTAGTTTGGCTGGATATGAAGTTCTGGGTTGAAAATTCTTTTCTTTAAGAATGTTGAATATTGGCTCCCACTCTCTTCTGGCTTTTAGAGTTTCTGCCGAGAGATCCACTGTTAGTCTGATGGGCTTCCCTTTGTGGGTAACCCGACCTTTCTCTCTGGCTGCCCTTAACATTTTTTTCCTTCATTTCAGCTTTGGTGAATCTGACAATTATGTGTCTTGGAGTTGCTTTTCTCGTGTAGTATCTTTGTGGTGTTCTCTGTATTTCCTGGATTTGAATGTTGGCCTGCCTTTCTAGGTTGGGCAAGTCCTCCTGGATAATATCCTAAAGAGTGTTTTCCAACTTGGTTCCATTCTCCCCATCACTTTCAGGTACACCATTCAGACGTAGATTTGGTCTTTTCACATAGTCCCATATTTCTTGGCGGCTTTGTTCATTTCTTCTTACTGTTTTTTCTCTAAACTTCTCTTCTCGCTTCATTTCATTCATTTGATCTTCAATCACCGATACCCTTTCTTCCAGTTGATCAAATCGGCTACTGAAGCTTGTGCATACATCACGTAGTTCTCGTGCCATGGTTTTCAGCTCCATCAGGTCATTTAAGATCTTCTCTTCTCTGGTTATTCTAGTTAGCCATTTGTCTAATCTTTTTCCAAGGTTTTTAGCTTCTTTGTGATGGGTTCAAACATCCTCCTTTAGCTCGGAGAAGTTTGATCGTCTGAAGCCTTATTCCCTCAACTCGTCAAAGTCATTCTCCATCCAACTTTGTTCCATTGCTGGCGAGGAGCTGCATTTGTTTGGAGGTGAAGAGGCACTCGATTTTTAGAATTTTCAGCTTTTCTGCTCTGGTTTCTCCCCATCTTTGTGGTTTTATCTACCTTTGGTCTTTGATAATGGTGATGTACAAATGGGGTTTTGGTATGGATGTCCTTTCTGTTTGTTAGTTTTCCTTCTATCAATCAGGACCCTCAGCTGCAGGTTTGTTGGAGTTTTCTCGAGGTCCACTACAGACCCTGTTTGCCAGGGCATCACCAGCGGAGGCTGCAGAACAGCGAATATTGCAGAACAGCAAGTGTTGCTGCCTGATCGTTCCTCCGGAAGCTTCATCTCAGAGGGACACCTGGCCGTGTGAGGTGTCAGTTGGTCCCTACTGGGAGGTGTCTCCCAGTTAGGCTACTCAGGGGTTAGGGACCCAATTGAGGAGGCAGTCTGTCCGTTCTCAGATCTCAAACTCTGTGCTGGGAGAACAACTACTCTCTTCAAAGCTGTCAGACAGGGACATTTAAGTCTGCAGAAGTTTCTGCTGCCTTTGTTCAGCTATGCCCTGCTCCCGTAGGTGCAGTCTGCAGAGGCAGGCAGGCCTCCTTGAGCTGCGGTGGGCTCCACCCAGTTCAAGCTTCCTGGCCGTTTGATTTACCTACTCAAGCCTCAGCAATGGCAGGTGCCCCTCCCCCAGCCTTGCTGCTGCCTTGCAGTTGATCTCAGACTGCTGTGCTAGCAATGAGCGAGGTTCCGTGGGCATGGGACCCTCCAACCGATGCGCGGGGTATAATCTCCTGGTGTGCCATTTGCTAAGACCGTTGGAAAGGAAAAGTGCAGTATTAGGGTGGGAGTGACCTGATTTTCCAGGTGCTGTCTGTCACAGCTTCCCTTGGCTAGGAAAGGGAATTCCCTGACCCCTTGTGCTTCCCAGGTGAGGCGATGCCTCGCCCTGCTTTGGCTCACGCTTGGTGGGCTGCACCCACTGTCCTGCACGCACTGTCTGGCAAGCCCCAGTGAGATGAACCCGGTATCTCAGTTGGAAATGCAGAAATCACCCGTCTTCTGCGTCGCTCACGCTGAGAGCTGTAGACCTGAGCTGTTCCTATTCAGCCATCTTAGAACCTCTGGGGGAATTATTTTTGATTGGCATCTATTGCTGGACAGTTTTTGTAGTCCTTTGGTGGTGTCATATTTTCTTGCTTTTCTTATGTTTTCTGTGTCCTTCCATTCATGTCTGTACATCTGGTACAGCAGTTGCTTGTTTTAATTTTTTGAAAATGCATTTATAGAGGGGAATTTTTTCCTGAAGATGTATGTTGTTGATTGAGTAGGATACTTTAGCTTTGATTTTGCATACTTGTGGTAATGTAATCTTTGTATGACTTCTTCAGTAGTACACAGGGTTGGTGGCATCTGTGATTTCCTCAGTGGCTTAAGGTATAGTTATTAGGTGAGGTTATGGTGAAGTTTTGCTAGGGACTTGGACAACAACTGAGCCAGTCTTCAAGCCCTAGTAGTGGCAGCAGTGGGGTGAGTGTGCCTGTTTTTAGGCCCTAGACCACCTTATACTGGCCCTGGTATTGGTGGGTCCTGAAGGCTGATTCTTGGGCCTCCAGGTGGCATGCTTAGAAGCTAGTAGTGGGAGTGGTGGTCTAGGTGTGTGGGCAGTTTCCCAGGCCTCTGAGTATCTGACATGGTATGGGCGATGGCAGTAGTAGTGGTGAAGCAACCCACTAGGACCCAAGTTGTCCATGTTGGAGTTACTGGAAGTTGTGATGGTTTGGGGGGACTAGTCTCTAGTGACATAGCTGCTCTGTGGCAGGTCAGTGGGTATTGTCCTTAGTGTGCTTAGGAGAGCTTGGTCTGCCCTGTTCTTCCCTGAGCTGGGTGGTGCCTGCAGCCACCTCAGCCCCAACTCAGCCCAAGGGTGGGACGTAACCCAGCTGTAAACACTCAAAATGGTACCTTGGGCCTGGGACCAGAGAGGGTGGTATCCCTCCCAGGCAAGCAGTGTAGGCAAGAAGCCATGAGGAGTGCAGCCTGCTCACATCTCGGTCTCAACAGCAGCCCATAGCAGGGTGATAGGGAGCCTCCCAGGAGTGCCTGAGAGCGCCTGGTCTCCCCTCTTCCTCCCTGAAGCAGTGCAGCAGCAGCCAAGTCTGTAGATCCCTGGTATCTAGGCTTTCTGAGGCTGCTCTAGGCTTGGATGCCTGTGGGATTCCATGTGCTTTCCCTTTTCGGAGCAATGTCTCTGAGCAATCTTTAGGCAGCTCCATATGTGAGGCCCAAGGCCCTAGTGGGTTGAGGGTTTCTCCCACTCAGAGATTATGAAAGCCTGTTTTGGGGTGTGAAGCCCTGTGGATTTTTGTCTTACTGTTTCCCTGTCTTCAGGAGCCTTTCCCCACTCTTAGTCAGTCCCTGGCTGGCAGGCTGCCTCTAACCCTCTCTTCTGGTGCCTCCCATCTCTTTTCTGATAAATCCTAGTGTTCTGTCCTAGAGGATTTGTTCAAAATGTGAATATCTACTTACTACTTAATAGTAAGTAGATAGTTCATGGTTCCTTTCCATGGAGGACACATACTACCTGTGTCTAGTCAGCTGTCTTGATCTGAGTGTCTTCCTTTTTTTTTTTTTTTTTAATGTGACAGGGTCTTGCTCTGTCACCTGGTCTGGAGTGCAATGGTGTGATCATAGCTCACTGCAGCCTCAAACTTCTAAGCTCAAGCTATCCCCCTCCCTGCCTCAACCTCCCAAGTAGCTGGGACTACAGGTGCATGCCATCACGACCAGTTTTTTTTTTTTTTTTTTTTTTTTGTAGAGCCGGGGTCTTGCTATGTTGCCCCAGCTGGTCTTGAACTCCTGGCCTTATACAGTTCTCCCACCTTGGCATCCCAAAATACTGTGATTATAGATGTCAGCTGCTGCACCTGGCCGAGAGAGCCTAGTCTTTTTTTTTTTTTTTTTTCAAGATGGAGTTTTGCTCTGTCGCCCAGGCTGGATTGTGGTGGTGCAATCTTGGCTCACTGCAACCTCTGCTTCCTGGGTCCAAGCAATTCTCTGCATCAGCCTCCCGAATAGCTGGGATTACAGGTGCCCACCACCATGCCTGGCTAATTTTTTTTGTATTTTTAGTGGAGACGGGATTTCACTATCTTGGCCAAGCTGGTCTTGAATTCTTGACCTCATGATCTACCTCCCTTGGCCTCCCAAAGTGTTGGGATTATGGGTCTGTGCCACCACACCTGGCCAAGCCTAGTCTTTTAAACAAGACTCTACATATGCATCCTCTACATATGAGTGAATAGTAACATAGGTGGTGATTTGGGATGGCACGTGAGCTACCACCAGGAGCTATGCAAAATTACAGAGCAGGAGAATTTCCTCTTAGAGCTTCTAACTTCCTTTTCTGAATACTTTTCCATGCTCTTCTATGCATTTTCAGAGTTTTCAGGTTTATCTAGCCCTGCCTCTTCGTTTTCTTTTACTCTCCACAAGTTCCTTTCTCTTTGGTAAATTTCTCATTCACATTAAAATACTTTGAAAGTATTAGTTTCAGTTCAGTGGTCTTTTTGATTTAGTGTCTGTCATTTTCTGAGGAGGACCTACTGTTTGTTCTAATTAAACATTAGTATCACCAGATATCAACACCTGTGAAAAGAAGGGAATAAAGGAATTAAAATCTGAAATTTTAAAAAATAAAAATAAAATAAATTTAAAAATCACAAAATAGTTAAGGAGTAGTACCAGTTAGAGCTTTGGGAAGAGGAAGAGTCTGCTGTTGAGAGGGACTCCTGTAGAGAGGACAGATGTGGCCTTGAAATCTATCAGTAGATCTTGATTGTAGACTCTAATATGATTAAAATTCATTCTAATATGTGAGTGACTAAAAAGCTCGGTTCTTTAGGAGTATTTTCTGGGTTTTTTTTTAGGCAGAGTCTCGCTCTGTGGCCCAGGCTAAAGTGCAGTGGTGCGATCTCAGTTTACTGCAACCTCTGCCTCCCCAGCTCAAGCCATTCTCCTGCCTCAGCCTCCCCAGTAGCTGGGATTACGGGCACCTGCCACCACGCCTGGCTTATTTGTATTTTCGTAGAGATGGGGTTTCACCATGTTGGTCAGGCTGGTCTTGAACTCCTGACCTCAGGTGATCTGCCTGCCTCGGCCTCCCAAAGTCCTAGGATTACAGGCTTGAGCCACTGCGCCTGGCCAAATATTTTCATTTTTTAATTGCTTATGAATTTCTAATTGGAATATTGTTGAGATAGATGTTTTGAACAAACTTCTTTGTTCTAGGAAGTAAAATTCATGAAATATGTATGGCAATTGTCTACTACCAGTCATTCTTTCACCCTCAGTTTTTGAACTTTCACACCTCTGCTTGGTATAGCCCATTTTAAATCGTCACAAACATTGTAAAGTATCTTTTCTAAACATGTTGTTTTTTATTTATTACAGGTCCTACTGGGTAGGTGATATCAGCTGGACGCATGATAGTCTTTTTCTGGCTTGTATGTTAAAACGTGGCTCTCTAGTTTTATTGACCTGCCAAGGTGAATTGTTAACATTAATTACATTTGGTTGCTCTATAGAATTTGGGCCAGCAGAATTTATTCCTCTTCATCCACTAATAACATATAGGTGAGACATTTGAATTGTGTTAATTTGTTTATAGATTTTTTTTCTGTTTTGTATTACTTTTTCTGTGTATTTAAAAAAAATTTCATCTTTCAAATTGTCTTACTTTTTCTTTGAGTCTGTCATCTCAATATCTGTTTCTTATTTATAGTTTTCTTGTATTTCCTTTTGTGCTTAATCCTGGTGAAAATTTGACATTGTGAGTATGTAAGTATAAGTTATTTAAGTATTTAATAGCACTAAAAATTATCTTTGATATAAAAGTTAATAAAATTATGATATAGCGTTTATTGTTATAAAAGAATAGCACTTAGAAAATTAATAACTCAAAATTAACTTTACATATGAATTTTCCCAAAGGGGAAAATTTATTGGAAATGGATAGAAAACTGTAGGATGTGGCCGTATTTTAATTTTTGTTGTTGTTTTTAAAATTTTTTTTATTGATACGCAATATTTTACATATTTATGGGATACATGTGATATTTTGTTACATGCATAGCATGTGTCATATAATTTTTACTTGTGAGATGAAGTAGCAATTCGGCTTTGGAGTCACATCAAGATTCACATACTGGTTCTTTTACTTATTAGTTGTATGACTTTGGGTTAGTTATTCTTTTTTTTTTTTAATTTTCAAATTTTCGTTCTCATTTTTATTTATTTTTTTCTTGAGATGGAGTTTCGCTCGTTGCCCAGGCTGTAGTGCAGTGGTGTGATCTCAGCTCACTGCAACACCCCCTCCCGGGTTCAAGTGATTCTTCTGCCTCAGCCTCCCAAGTAGCTGGGATTACAGGCATGTGCCACCACGCCTGGCTAATTTTGTATTTTTAGTTACAAGAAGGGGTTTCACCATGTTGGTCAGGCTGGTCTCGAACTCCTGACCTCAGGTGATCCACCTGCCTTGGCCTCCCAAAGTGCTAGAAGTACAGGTGTGAGCCACCGCACTCGACCAATTTTTTTATTTTTAAAAATTTCTTTTGATCTCCAATCCTGCAGAAGGGTTATTCTTTAAGCCTGTTTCTTTTACTGTGAAATGAGTGTGACACTAATTGTGTCTTAGGGTTTAGAGAATGAAGTAAGATAATACATAATTGTAAATCAGCACAGGCTGGCATAAAATTAGTGCTCAGTAAATATTTGTTATTATTGATGTTGATTATATGTGGCTAGACACATATGCATAACTATTTATAAGACAGAAAAGTTGGAAAAGACCTTTGAAATTAATCTGTTCCTTTTGCTTTGTAGAAAGGAAACTGAGGTAGGGTGTTTCCTTGATTATATCTAGCAAAAAAATGACATTTAATTTAATTTAATTTTTTTTTTGAGATGGAGTCTTGCTCTGTCACCCAGGCTGGAGTGCAGTGATGTGATCTTGGTTTACTGCAACCTCTGCCTCCTGGGTTCAAGAAATTCTTCTGCCTCAGCCTCCTGAGTAGCTGGGATTACAGGCGCGCCACCACGCCCAGATAATTTTTGTATTTTTATTAGAGACGGGGTTTCACCATATTGGTCAGGCTGGTCTTAAACTCCTGACCTCGTGATCCGCCCGCCTCGGCCTCCCAAAAATGACAATTTTTAGCAATTGGTAGTGCTAATGGAAAAATGTGTCACTTCCTGCAGTGAAAGTATTTTTTCCTTACTTGTGGTCTGATTCATAATTCATTAGAATTTTCTCATATTCTCCTTTAAAATTAATATTTGGGGCCTTCCAAAACTGATTGCTTTTTTTCTGATTATGAAAGTATAGTATTCATTATTTATTTTAGCACTCAAAAATCAAATTTACAAAACTAAATAATGTGGAAAATTAAATACTTGTAATCCTATACTTCAAATATAACAATTATTAACATTTTAGTATGTTGTCCCCCAGATTTTAAAAATATTCATATAACAATGATAATAGCAATATTTGTTTCTTTTTTAAAGACTAAATTATGTGATATATCCTGTTTACTATTTTTCATTTTTGATTTAACAGTATATCCTTTATATCTTTCCATGTTAGGCATTATTTTTAATGGTTCTACAGATGTCTGTGGTGTGTATGTCCTGTAATTACCAATTTTCTATTGTTGCCATTTGACTAATAAAAAAAAATCTGTATTTGAATAGCTGCCTAACCAGAAAAATATTACAATATACTTTGATGTTTTGTTCCTTTTATATTTGTAAAGCACCAACTTTAATAAGGAGTGATATTAAGTAATCAGAATCAGGTACATCATAATAACAATAATGTATGTTTAAGTTAAGTGGAAACTCAAATTTAAATAGGTAAAATTTTACTCACCACCATTCTCTCCAAATCTTCTCAACTTTTTTCTTTCTCCTCTTTAATAAAAAGTATACTGATAGCTCATAATTTTATTTGTGTAAGTATATTTAAATATATGGTAAGAGGAAAGTTAACTATTTAACTCTTTAATAGTAAAATTATTTTCTGAAATAGGTTGTATGTAGATTAAATATGAAATAGAATAAATGCTACCATTTAGGAAAATTTTAAAACATATGAACCTATATATTATTTTGTCTTAATCACTGTGTTATATTTTCCTGAAAGATATATATACACATTTAATATTTTTTGTGTTTCACCTGCTTGCTTTTTCATTGTTCTGTAACTTTTTCTTTTTTTTTTTGAAAAACGTTATTTTCCTTAAGATCTTTCTCTTACTGATTCTTGTATTTTGATGTTTGTTTACTAGACCACAGCAGTTTACGTTTCAAGATTCAAATAATTCTGTTGATTCATCAGCTTCTGATAGTGACCCTATGAGACAGAGATTTTCTATAAAAGCACACTCACAGTTACCCTACCTCGTTATGTCTGATGGATATATGGTCACAACCCTTCGATTTCTTGATAGCTTGTCTCCGTCAGTGCACATGAGATCACTTCTACTTGATTCAACCCAAAGGCTTGAGAAAATATATCAAAGTGTGATCTTGTCTAAGGTACAGGGCTTTTTTATATCATTGGGAAAAGTTGCCTTTTTCTTTTCAAATTTAAAACTTTACTGACAATAATGTCCTTGAATTGTATACAGTTGTCTATAGAACTTTTAATTGCTTATAATAGAATTACAGATAACGTTTTACTCTTGGAAATCTTTCATCTTTTCTTGTTTAGCCAGAAGGCGAAGGACTGAATTTGCGATCACTGAATTCCTTAAGGTCTAGCCTGTTAAAACACCAAAGAAATGAAAGTTCAGCTGATTTCACTGTCCCCAAATTCTTGCAGGCAGAAGAAACAATAAATTTAAATGAAAATACAGCAGATTTTCAGGTACTTAGTAGCGGTATTTTATTTGCTTGGAACAATTATGACTTTATTCCAAGAAACATATTTTGTTTTTCTCTTGTTAAAGGGAAGAGAAATATAAGAACACCGAAGTGATTCTATTGATAAGGTATTAAATGGTATTAAGTATTGTTTTTTTCCCCTTATGTTTTAGGATTTTGAAGCAGAAGAAACTAACAAAGACAGACACTTTCCAGACAACTTATTTCCTTTTTGGAACAAAAGAGATGATGGGCTGTGTAGTACTATGAAGGAAGGAAGATTGGAATTTGCATCTATGTTTGATACGATACATGCAAAGGATGCTAGTGAGGAGACAGACAGAACCATTACAGAACTGCATTCTATCCAGAAAAGTCTACTTGCTGCGTGGACTATAGGAATTTCAAAAACTGTGACAGAAAAAAATTTAATGTTAAATTACACAGTAGTTTGTATCACTCATTTTTTTTACATTCTTCAATTTATAAAATGTCCTTTTCCCAAACTTGATCTTTTTTTAAGCAAAAGCTCAAGACATAATGCATGGATACTTTGTATCTTTCAACTTTTTCATCAGTGTTTATCAATCCATTATTGGGATACAAGATACAAACAAGATGTGGGGCATTTGATAAAGCTGACCTCAAATACTATAAAACTTTTGCTGACTCAGCAACAAAAGGGTCAGTTATTCTCAGAGAAACTTTTAGCCTGTTTTTATTTACTCAGAATGGTAGCTGACAATTTAAATGGTGTATACAGTCTTCAGCCTGAAGTTATTTCAGCATCAGCTGATGGAAGTAAAATAACAGCTCAAGATTCATTGATGGTACCTATTTTTCAAATGTTTCGAGATAGTGGTTCTCAGGAAAACTGGTCTTGGAACTCATTTTTCAAGATTCACCCTCAAGTAGTAAATCTTGTGCAACAGCCAGGACACAGGTATAATCACTTATTTTAATAAATACTGGGATACTATTAGTTTGGATGTTTTTACTTTTTTAGAAACTGAGCTACAATTCCCATACTGTAAAATTCATCATTTTAAAATGTACTATTCAGTGTTTGTTAGTATATTTATAAGGTTGTGAAACTATTAGCACTAATTCAGAACGTTTTTATCACCCCAGAAGGAAACCTTGTATCTGTTAGCACTCAGCATTACAGATTTTATTTTTTAAAATATTTAAGTACATGCTTCAAAACATCATGTTAAATAGGTCATGTTATATGTGATAAATGTATACACTTTTAGTTTGCCAAAAAAAATTGCAGGATTTATGCCAAATGTTGTGCAATACGTATTTTCTTAGTCTCGGAAAACCCATGATGTTGAAAGATTTTGGTTTAGTTAAGTACTGTTAAAAAATGACCTCTCTTTTTTTTTTTTTTTTTTTGAGATGGAGTCTTGCTTTTGTCCCCCAGGCTGGAGTGCGATGGTGCAATCTCAGCTCACTGCAAACTCCCGCCTCCTGGGTTCAAGTGATTCTCCTGCCTCAGCCTCCTGAGTAGCTGGGATTACAGGCGCCTGCCACCACGCTTGGCTAATTTTTGTATTTTTAGTAGAGACGGGATTTCACCATGTTGGCCAGGCTGATCTAGAACTCCTGACCTCAGGTGATCTGCCCACCTCAGCCTCCCAAAGTGCTGGGATTACAGGCGTGAGCCACCGCGCCTGGCCAAAATGACCTCTTAAAAAAGTTAGGCTGGGCGCAGTGGGTCATGCCTGTAATCCAGCACTTTGGGAGGCTAAGGCAGGTGGATCACTTGACCCCATGACTAGCCTGGGCAACATGATGAAACTCCACAGCTAAAAAATTAGACAGGCCTGTTGGCATGTGTAATCCCAGCTACCCAGGAGGCTGAGGCGAGAGGATCGCTTAAGTCCAGGAGGTAGTGGTTGAGCAGATATCATGCCACTGCATTCCGGTGTGGGCGACAGAAGGAGACCCTGCCTGAAAAGAAAAAAAAAACAAACAAAAAACAGTGTGGTGCACCTGTGGTCCCAGCTGCCTGGGAGGCTGAGATGGGACGATTGCTTGAGCCCAGGAGGTTGAGGCTACAGTAAGCTGTTATGGAGCCACTGCAATTCAGCCTGGTCAACAGAGCAAGACCCTGTTTCCTAGGCTGGAGTGCAGTGGCATACCTGAGATTACATACCTGTAATCTCACCTGCTCTGGAGGCTGAGGTAGGACGATCACTTGGGCCCAGGAGTTTGAGATCAGTCTGGGCAACATAACAAGACCCTGTGTCTTTAAAAAAAAAAAAAAAAAAAAGATTGCTTAAAATATTTATGAAGATTTTATATAAGGCATTATTTGATCATTTTATTTTGCATTATATTTAAATGTGATCAGTTTGTATGTATGTTATACTGATGAAGAATACAGGCCCAAAAAAAAAAAAAAAAAAAAAAGGCTAAAAAGGAGGCTAAACTCATCATTAGCCTGAAATTTGCTTTTGATAATTACCTGATTTTATTTGCAGATTGCGTATTCTCTGGAGAATACTGTACAAAAAAACTTTATGGTATCAAGCACAATTAAATCGAAGAGTTCCTGAAGCTGATAGTCAGTTAACTGAAAAGATGACACATGAAGCATCTACTGTCAAGTCCCTGTTATGTCATTTGCAGGCTAACCTACAGAGTACTGGAGATTGCTTGAATCAAACCTTAGAACTTAAATCTATCAATGGTGAGTATTTTATGAATATTTTCTAACTCCATGAATAAATGACATAGTTAACCAGACTTTGAATTTCTAATTGGTTGTAATGATTTGTTTTTCAAAATAATTTCTGACTGAGTGCCATTGACTGAATTTTAAAACAAAGTAAATTTTTATGAAGTAATATAATTAACTATGACTAATCGTTGGTTAAAAACTTTCTAGGGGAAGAGTGTTTCTTGTTAGGATCATATGAAAAGTCTGTTCAGCTGTGGAAAAAAGCTCTACAAGAAATCGGAGAGAAAGGTAGGAGAGTGTTAAAAAATATGTGCCATAATATTAGCAGGACACATTTTAGCTTGCTATAGACCTTAACAGTAATTCTGAATTCCAAAACATATATGCCATTATATTAGCAGGACATCTTTTAGCTTGCCATAGACCTTAAAAATAATTCTAAATTTCAGAGTGCTTATGATATCCTAATGCCAAATAGAATACATGTTGTAGGCAACCTGACACTCATGAATACTTATTTAAAATTATTCTTAACCTTGGAATTGGTAACACTAAGAACCTTTTCAGTGATCTATAGGTAAGTCTCCTTCTGTCCTTTCTTTGATTTGTGGTAAAGCCTGTGGTTGATTGTTGATGGGAAAAATGAGATTTAGATCCTAAACAAAATAATGTGGGTCTTTTTTTTTGTCAGTTACAGAGACTACAAGTATCTAAATGGGAAACTATAGGTCATATATTTCACCACCTACTTACAGACTTAGAGAAAGATAGAGTGAGGGCTTTTTGCCTTTGAGTAATTTAACTTTAAGAATTGTGTGTCAGTTAAACATATCGTTGCATTAATTGTGGGCTTCATGGAGTTTTTGATAAGGATATGGGGTGTGGATGTTAGAAACTGGTCATAGCTTTTATGATATAGAGCTGAGGATATGGCTGAGATGACAGAGGTTCTCAGCTGGTGACCCTGGAACCCTGACTGCAACTCCTACATGGTCAGGTTTGGCCTATTATTACATTTATTTTCTGACTGCTGTGACTTTGTATGTTTCATTAATTCATCTACTTAACCAGTATTTGTTGAGTGCCTGCTATGTGCCCAGCACCGTATTAGGCACTAGGATAACTGAAATAAATTAACTTTACCCTCAAGTTGCCCACAGTCACTTTTCTCATTATGTTTTATGGTAGACATTTAGGGAGCACAGAACACCTCAATACAATCAAGATGGAGTGCAAGCATCAGTCTGGGGAAAGCCTCTTGGAGTTGACATTTAAAATTGAGTAGATATTGGCCAATTAAGGTCATGGAAATGACATAACAGAGGATATAGTATTCCAAAACCAGAAAGGCTTGAGAAACCCTGGCAATTTGTTAAACTTCAGGTAGTTTAGTAGGACTACATTACGTGATATATGTATATGTGATATTGGTGAGAGGATCATAAGAGCTAAGTTGAGAGGCAGATGGACAACAGGTGATGAAGGAGGGTCTTTAATGGAGTGCTAAGGAATTAAGATTTTATCTTGAAGACAATGGAATCAGTTAAGACACTTTAGGTAGGAAAAGGACTTGTACAAATAAGGATAGGCCATTTAGAAAGATCACTTTGGTCAGTTGTGGAAGGTCATTTGCAGGACTATGATGTAGGGATGTGGGTTTTACTTGGAAGCAAGAAAATCAGTCAGGTGAGGAGGCTTGAAACCAAAGCAATGTCAAGGGTAATGGAGAACAGAGGTTACATTTGACAGTTATTTAATAGGCTTGATCAGTCTACTTGTGATTGAGTAGACTTGGAGAAAGAAGGCTAGTGTAGTTCTCTGACTTTGGGATTGTCCATCTGGATGAAGAAGAGCAGCATTCACTGAGATGTGAAATTCTGGATGAAGAAAAGTTTTTGTAATGAATTCCATTGTGGACATTTTGTTTAATTTCATTTACAACTACATCCATTAGGAATGGCTTCTAGTAATGGAGATTAAAAGTAGCAGTGGCTTCAACAGAGAAAGAGTGGCTTTCCTTTGTGAAAGGAGGTCAGAAGTTGCAGTTTGGGGCTGATTTGGTGTTTCCATGGTATCACCAAGGCCCCAGGCTCCTTTAGTTTTTCTACTGTATCATCTTTAGTGCATTGCTTCCAATCTTAGGGCCATTACATAGGCTAAGATGGTTCCTGGACCTTCAGCTATCACATCCATATTCTAGGCAGCAAATAGGATAAAGGTTGGTAGAGCTAGAAAGGTTGCATTTCCTAGCTAATTTACCTTTCTTTAAGCAGCTTTTCTGGAAATTGTATACAATATTATCTCTTGAATGAGAACATAGTCACATTTTTACATGGCCACATCTAGGGAGAAATTGTGATCTGGGCGCATTATATCCCCAAATAAAATTGGAATTATTTTACTCAAAAAGAATGGTAGGCAACCAGCAGTTTCAGTCTTCAGATATGTAAAGGCAGTTGTCAGGGCTGCTCCTATCTTATTGGATAACTGTTTTTTCTGCTTCAGGTAGTCTCTTTGGCCATCCCTTTGATATACATGTGGTTCCTTGGAGTTTTTGTGGCATGTTCCCTTCTGTTTCATACTGTGTATACTTGAGAGAAAAGTTATTAGTAGACCTTAATGCTAAGATGATAAGAATTTGCAGCTTTCTTTGAGTAAAATCTAAGTCGTCCTAGGGTGTGATGAAAGAAAATAAATTGTTTAGAATTTAAAATGAAAAAGAGCAAAGTATGACTCACCTGTTAAAAAAATCATTTATTGAAGTGTGAAACAGATACAGAAAGGTTTACATATCATGAGTGTACAACTTGATGAATTTTCACAAACTACACACTCCTGTCAATTGAGCACTACACTAAGGGCATTCCGTTGCTTACATACTTTTAAGGTAAGCTTAATTCTTGTTTCAGGAGGAAGAAGGACATATTTTCTTCAGATACGCTATTATCTTTCTCTTTTATACTGCCACCTCTATAGCTATAATTTAAATGATGCTCAAGGATTGTGTGATCAGCTAGCAAGAGAAATCCTGAGATGGTCCCAACTACCTATAAAAGAAAATAAAGATTTTTCAGGTATGTTTTTTTATTTTATTTTATTTTTAAAAAGAGACAGGGTTTCCTTATGTTGTCAGGCTGGCTTCAAACCCCTGAGCTCAAGTAATCCTCCCACCTCAGCTGCCTCAAGTGGCTAGGACTACAGAATTCATTATATTTACTCCTTAGTTTGTATTTATAGTGTAGACATGAAATTGCTTATACATAAAAGTTGGTTGTTCTACCTCTCTGGTGATTAAGTATATTATGTTGGATTTTGGACTCTCAGTTTCCCAATAGCAGGGACTATGTTGAGGTTTTTTGTTTGTTTGTTTTTAAATCTTAGAATCCCCAGGATTTAGCAGTATAGTAATTGCCTGCTGAGCTGATAGTATAATTGCTTTCTTATAACCATATTTGTTAGACATAGTATTAGGTACCCAAGTGTTTTTCCTTAGTATGTTAACTGTTGCTTATAGCGGTTTAGTGAAATCATAAAAATCATTTTCCGAGATATTTTGAGTCTTCTAAAAAATCTGGACTGAGTGCAGTGGCTCACCCCTGTAATCCCAGCACTTTGGGAGGCCGAGGCGGGTGGATCACGAGGTCAGGAGATTGAGACCATCCTGGCTAACACGGTGAAACCCCGTCTCTACTAAAAATGCAAAAAAATTAGCTGGGCGTGGTGGCGGGAGCCTGTAGTCCCAGCTACTCGGGAGGCTGAGGCAGGAGAATGGCGTGAACCTGGGAAGTGGAGCTTGCAGTGAACCGAGATGGCGCCACTGCACTCCAGCCTGGGCAACAGAGCGAGACTCCATCTCAAAAACAAAAAAAATAAATAAAAAATCTGTTTACGAGATTGCAGAGTATCTGGATTGACTTTTTCAAAGAGGTGTATTTAAATCAGGCCATAACCAGAGAGAAAGATATATATGAATGAACATGTAATATATTTATAATGGTTATAGGGTGGTAGGCTGCTAGATGTATACTGTATATATGAATGTGTCTGAAAGGCCCAATGTATTCGAAATTTCTAAATAGAGTTGATACCAATTTCATTCTTGATTGTTTCAGCCACTGTTTAAAAATGTCTTATTTCGTGAGGTTTTTTTTTTTTTTTTTTTTTTTTTTTTGGATGGTTTTTTTTTTTTTTCTTGGTGGGTGGGGTTTTTTTTTTTTTTTTTTTTTTTTTTGAGACATGGTCTTATTCTGTTGCCGAGGCTGGAGTGTTGTTGAGTAATCTTAGCTTACCTGACCTCTGCCGCCTGGGCTCAAGCCATCCTCCCACCTCAGCCTCGTGAGTAGCTGGGACTACAGGCATGTGCCACCACGCCTGGCTAATTTTGGTATTTTTTGTAGAGATGGGAATCTCACCCTGTTGCTCAGGCTGATCTTGACTTCCTGGGCTCAAGCAGTCTGCCCACCTTGGCCTCCCAAAGTGTTGGGATTATAGGTGTGAGCCACTGTGCTTGGCTTACTTTCTGATTTTTATCTTTTTAAATTTTTGTGTTCATTAAGGAAGTAATACATGTTCATATTAGGCGATTTTGAAAATACGGAAAAGTAGAAAGGAAACAAAATCACTTATAAGTTTAGTTTTTTTGTCTAGGGCCTTTTGATATATGTATATGTATATATTACCACAGCTGGATAATCTTATAAATTTAATATTATGATGAATATTTTCCAGTGCCAATAAACTTAAAAAAAATCTATTGAACCTTTTTCCCATTGTACATTTTGTTGCCATGTATTTACTATTTTAAATAATGCTGCAGTGTACCTAAATATTTGTGAGCATTACTAATAATTTCTTTCTTTCTTTTTTTTTTTTTTTTTTAGACGGAGTCTTACTCTGTCGCCCAGGCTAGAGTGCAGTGGCGTGATCTTGGCTCACTGCAAGCTCCGCCTCCTGGGTTCATGCCATTCTCCTGCCTCAGCCTCCCGAGTAGCTGGGACTACAGGCGCCTGCCACCATGCCCGCCTAATTTTTTGTATTTTTAGTAGAGACGAGGTTGCACCGTGTTAACCAGGATGGTCTCGATTTCCTGACCTCGTGATTCACCCACCTCGGCCTCCCAAAGTGCTGGGATTACAGGCATGAGCCACTGCGCCCAGGCTGCTAATAATTTCTTTAAGATAAATTCCGAGAAATGAGTCTGCTGGGAAATGAGGTAGCTGGAACCACAGGTATGTGCCTCATGCCTGGCTAATTTTTTTTTCTTTTTTTTTTTGAGATGGAGTCTTGCTTTGTCGCCTAGGCTGGAGTGCATTGGCATGATCTTGGCTCACTGCAACCTCTGCCTCCTGGGTTCAAGTGATTCTCCTGCGTCAGCCTCCTGAGTAGCTGGGATTACAGGCATGCACCACCACGCCTGACTGATTTTTGTATTTTTAGTAGAGACGGAGTTTCACCATGTTGGTCAAGCTGGTCTCAAACTCCTGAGCTCCTGATCCACCTGCCTTGGCCTCTCAAAGTGCTGGGATTACAGGCGTGAGCCACCGTGCTGGGCCATGCCTGGCTAATTTTTAAAAATTATTTTATTATTTATAGAGATGAGGCTTGATATGTTGCCCAGGCTGGTCTTGAACTCCTGGGTTCAAGTGATCTTCACACCTCAGCCTCTCAAAATGCTGGGGTTATTGGTGTGAGCCACTGTACCCAGGGTGAAAGACTTCTATATATGACTTTTTAAATGACTGGATAGTCTTTATATTTATTTGTTTATATTTGCAATATTGTCCTTACATGATTTAACTTTCATGATAAGTTGAACCTGTAGTAATTCATTAAAAAAAAATTTTTTTTTTGAGATGAAGTTTCACTCTTGTTGCTCAGGCTAGAGTGCAGTGGCACGATCTCAGCTCACTGCAACCTTCGCCTCCCAGGTTCAAGTAGTTTTCCTGCCTCAGCCTCCCGAGTAGCTGGGATTACAGGTGCCTGTCACCACGCCCAGCTAATTTTTGTATTTTTAGTAGAGATGGGGTTTCACCACGTTGGCCATGCTGTTCTTGAACTCCCAACCTCAGGTGATCCACCCACCTCAGTCTCCCAAAGTGCTGGGATTACAAGCCTGAGCCACTGCGCCCAGCCCATTTGTCTTAATTTTTAATGATGATTGCTTAAAATATATTAAGCATATACTTTTGGGTTGGGGACCCCAAAACTACCCCCCAGATTTGATGGTTCACTAGGAGAACTCACAAGACTTAGCATATAGTTGTACTCATAGCTATGATTTATTACAGTGAAAGGAAACAGCAAAATCAGCAAAGGGAAAAGGTACATGGTATGAAGTTTGGAGAAAACCAGGAATAAGCTTCTATGAATCCTCTCCCAGTAGATTCACACAGGATGTCCCTAGTTTCCTCAGTGACAAGTTGTGACAACACATGTGAGATGTAGTCTACCCGGGAAGTTCATTAGAACCTCAGTGCTTAGGGTTTTTAATTGGGGGGCTGGTCACATAGATCCCTTCTGCCTTAGTACAAACCAAAATTCTACACTCTCAGAGGGAAAAGAGATGTTCAGCATAAACCACGTTGTTTATACAAACAGTTTAGGTTCAGTGAGCTCCTCTTATCAGTTAGGATGGTGGAAATCCTCCCAGAATCCAAGTTCCCAGATACCAGCCAAGGACCAACCATTACAAGCAAGCATTTCAAGCAGTTGTGCATGCTATGGTAGTTCCTTTCTGCACACCTACCTTATTAGATACTTGTCTATAGTTATTTAACTTTTATTAAATAGGGCTTCTTTTTTTTATTTTTATTTTTATTTTTTTTGAGACAGAGTCTTGCTCTTGTCGCCAGGCTGGAGTGCAGTGGCACGATCTTGGCTCATTGCAACCTCTGCCTCCTGGGTTCAAGCGATTCTCCTGCCTCAGCCTCCTGAGTAGCTGGGATTACAGGCTCCTGCCACCACACCTGGCTAATTTTTTTTGTATTTTTAGTAGAGACAGGGTTTCACCGTGTTGGCCAGGCTGGTATCGAACTCCTGACCTCAGGTGATCCTCCCCCATCGGCCTCCCAAAGTGCTGGGATTACAGGTGTGAGCCACTGCACCCAGCCGGGTTTCTGTTATTAATGTTATCACTGCACCCTGTACAGAATTACACTTTATTTTTATTTTTATTTATTTATTTGAGATGGAGTCTCGCTCTGTCGCCTAGGCTGTAGTGTAGTGGCGCAGTCTCAGCTCACTGCAACTTCCGCCTCTCGGGTTAAAGTGATTCTCCTGCCTCAGCCTCACTAGTAGCTGGGATTACAAGCGTGCACCACCACGCCTAGCTAATTTTTTGTATTTTTAGTAGAGACGGGGTTTCACCATGTTGGCCAGGCTGGTCTCGTAACTCCTGACCTCAGGTGATCCACCTGCCTTGGCCTCCCAAAGTGCTGGGATTACAGGCGTGAGCCACTGCGCCTGGTTGAGTTTTACACTTTCAATTTTTTTTTTTTTTTTTTTTGAGACAGAGTCTTGCTCTGTCACCCAGGCTGGAGTGCAGTGGTGCGATCTCAGCTCACTGCAACCTCTGCCTCCCAGGTTCAAGCAATTCTCCTGCCTCAGCCTCCTGAGTAGCTGGGACTACAGGCACCCACCACCACGCCCGGCTAATTTTTTGTATTTTTAGTGGAGACGGGGTTTTACCGTGTAAGCCAGGATGGTCTCGATCTCCTGACCTTGTGAGCCACCCGCCTCAGCCTCCCAAAGTGCTGGGATTACAGGCGTGAGCCACCGCGCCCGGCCCTCAAAGTTTTTTAATTTCTGAATTCATACAGCTTTATTCTGTGACAATAACTTTTATATTAACTTATTTACTCATCAATAAATCACTCCCTGTTTAAGAGGCTGATTCCTGAGTTTTGCATAAGGTTTGAATGATTAAGATTACTGAAAATCTTACCTTTGTAGAATTCCTCCATAAGTTTTACCCAGGAGAAAAAATTTTTTACCCATGTGTCTCTAACTTGAATGTGAAGAAATAGTATGTTTTTTTTCCCCCAAATATTACAGTGACCAAATGAAGACTACTGCTTGAAGGCTAATGAAATTTTCTCAATTCCTTTTGTTTTAAAAAAGAAACCAGGTAACATTAATTAACAATTTTTTAAATTAACAATATTCCTTTGAGTGCCTACTATATGAGAGGAGAAGTGCTCGGTGCTGGGACATACAGTGAACAAAATAGAAATCCATACACATATAAAATGTAATTTCCCATGGATATGTGCCAGATCTCTTCTGGAAAAGAAAGATACCTTTCTATTGTTGGGGCCATACACTTCATACCAACTAATGTTAGTATTTAGTAGTTTTGAACTAATTTATTTTCAAATTTGTGAATGCCAGCTTATATTATGATGGAGATTCTCAAGTGGAAATGATGCTTGTCCTCTAATCTTGCTAGTGCACATTGGAGTTACACCAGAAATTCTGATGTGACTCTTCTGCCCACCTGCTATCTAGCCATCTCCCTTCACCCCACACATTTGTCTGTGTGTGTGAGATAGGGCCTCACTCTGTCACCTAGGCTGGAGTGCAGTGGCATGATCACAGCTCACTGCAGCTTCAACTTCCCAGGCTCAAGTGATCATCCTGCCTCAGCCTCCTGAGTAGCTGGGACCATAGGTACATGCCACCACACCTGGCTAATTTTTGTATTTTTTGCAGAGACGGGGTTTTTCCATGTTGCCCAGGCTGGTATCAAACTCCTGGACAGACTCAAGTGATCCTCCAACCTGGGCCTCCCAAAGTACTGGGATTACAGGCATGAGCCTCTGTGCCTGGCCCACCCCACATGTTCTTTTTGATACTGCCTGCCCCCAAAATCTTACACTAGTGAGCTACTATTACTAATGGGAGTATATTAAGATTCTCAGATCTAATGGTACAGACAAAAGCATTAAGAATCTTGGGTCGGGCATGGTGGTTCACACCTGTAATCCCAGGATTTTGGGAGGCTGAGGCAGACTGATTACTTGAGCTCAGGAGTTCAAGACCAGCCTGTCCAACGTGGAGAAACACCATCTCGACCAAAAAAATACAAAAAAAATTAGCTAGTCATGGTGGCATGTGCCTGTAGTCCCAGCTACTCAGGAGGCTGAGGCGGGAAGATGGCCTAAAACTTGGAGGCAGAGGTTGCAGTGAGCTGAGATTGTGCCAATGCACTCTAGCTTGGGTGACAGAGCAAGATTCTGTCTCAAAGAGAGAAAAAAAATCTGTTTCAGTGCTTTTTAGATTATTTTTATAGTAAACTCTGCCCCCTTTATCTTAAAAAAAAAAAAAAAAAAAAAAAAAAAAGGAAAGGGAAGGAAAAACGGAAAATAAATAATGAAATTCAAAACTTGCAAGGCTGTCATGCCTGGGTCATTTTATATAGATACCGCCATTTAAAAAATAAAATTTAAAGTTGTGAACAGTTCTTAGGTGTATGTACACATAATTACTAACTACAGTTGACTATTGAACATCACAGGGGTTAGGAGCACCAACACCCCCATGCTGTCAAAAATTTGTGTATAACTTGACTCCCGAAAAACTTAACCATTAATAGCCTACTGTTGACTAGAAGCCTTACTGATAACATAGTTGATTAACACATATTTTGTATGTTGTATATATTATATACTGTATTCTTAGAATAAAGTAAGCTAGAGAAAGGAAAGTTGTATTAAGAAAATCCTAAGAGGCCAGGTGCAGTGGCTCATGCCTGTAATCCCAGCACTTTGGGAGACCGAGTCAGGCAGATCACCTGAGGTCAAGAGTTCGAGACCAACCTGACCAACATGGAGAAACCCAGTCTCTACTAAAAATACAAAATTAGCTGGACATGGTGGCACACATGCCTGTAATCCCAGCTACTTGGGAGGCTGAGGCAGGAGAATCGCTTGAACCCGGGAAGTGAGGTTGCAGTGAGCTGAGATCATGCCATTTCACTCCAGCCTGGACAATAAGAGCGAAACTCTGTCTCAAAAAAAAAAAAAAAAAGAAAAAATCATAAGGGAAAATACATTTCCAGTATTGTACTGTATTTATTGATACCACCAGTTTATGTTATCTGTTTCCAAGATTAATTGTCTGAAATGGTGGACAACCATAGCTGCAGACCTCAATCCATGGTATGTCTCAAGCAATTCAACTTTTACTTGTAATGTCATGAATTTTTTCTGCTTATTCAGAACACTTCCAGGATCTCTTGTGGCACTTCTTGTAGGTCTCATGGTGTTATTCAAGGTTTATGGTATAACACTAAATGTGATGAGAACTACACAAGAATTTTGACGTACTTTTTATTGCCATATGCACTTTACTAGAGAGATGAACTGCTTTGCAGAAATGATTAGCATCACATAGTATTTTCAGCAAATACTTCCAACACTTGAGCTCTTCAAAGTAGCAACAGGAGGTAGCTACAAAATTAATATAGTAGTAGTACAGTAGGAACTACAATGAATTTTATGCAGTTATTTAATACTTTATGTGTGTTTACATTTCTCTTGACTGTGAACAGTGCCATATATGGCCTGTAAGTGTTTGTGTAAATTTTGATAATTTTTTTTGTTTTGAGTCAGAATATCTAGCTCTGTTGCTCAGGCTGGAGTGCACTGGCACGATCTCAGCTTACTGCAGCCTCCACCTCCTAGACTCAAGCAATCTTCCTACCTCAGCACCCTGAGTAGCTGGGACCATAGGTGTGCACCACCATGCCCAGCTAATTTTTTTTAATTCTATTTTTTTGTAGAGGTGGGATTTCACCGTGTTGCCCAGGCTGGTCTCAAACTCCTGAGCTCAAGAGAGCAGCCTACCTTGGCCTCCCAAAGTGCTGGGATTATAGGTGTGAGCCACTGTACCCAGCCAATTTTGATAAATTTTAACTTTTTATAGTTTATATGTATTTTATGGTACTAAATGATAAAATATCTACATATTTTTTTGTATTCATGACATACCTTTTTCTTTTTTTTTAAATTTTTTGATGTTTCTAGGTTATGTGGTATGCCTACAAATTTTTTCAAATTGTCACAAATCTCCAAAACATTTTCTAGTATATTTATGGGAAAAAAATCTGTATATATAAGTGGATTTGTGCAGTTCAAACCCGTGAAGTTCAAGGGTCAGCTGTAATTGTTTTTGGTTTTATTGTCTTTAAGAAGTATGGTACCTATTATAATTCAGCTTGTATTGGCCATGGGTGCTCATCTCAGAAAAAAACGTATTACAGTTTTCTTTTTGTATAATATTGGGAACTTAAATATTACTACTTTTGGTAGTTGATCACAGTCTTCTTAGGTCATTGCTGTATTCCTTAGGTGCTGCGAAGTCTCATTTTGAGTGTGGAATGGCGGGTGGTGTTCATCCTGAGGCAGCAGTGAGAGTCGTCCAGTCCATGGCTCGTTTCATGGCTGCCTATTTCACCAATCAGCAGCTTTGCATTTTGCCACCTCATCATGTAAATGTTCTTCCCCCACTTCATATTAAAACAGGTAATATAGTAAACAAATCCTTTTAAAACTCTTTTTGCATTGCACATAATAGAATATTGAAAACATATTATACAGAGGCCATTACTCTATGGAAATGATACTGTTCTAGCATAGTATCTGAAACACAGGAGGCGATTTATGACTATTTGTGAATGAATAGAATCTGAGAAAAGTAATGGCTTAGATTTGTTTTTATTGAATATGGATTTTAAAAAATCACAAAATTGGGGCAAGTTGATCTTTATAAAGTTTTTGTTTTTAAATTTTAATTAATTATTTTTTTTTAGAGATGGGATTTTGCTATGTTGCTCAGGCTGGTTTTGAGCTCCTGGCCTCAGATCATCTTTTTTGTTGAGACTGAGTTTCGCTCTTGTTGCCCAGGCTGGAGTGCAATGGCGTGATCTCAGCTAACTGCAGCCTCCACCTCCTGGGTTCAAGCAATTTTCCTGCCTCAACCTCCCAAGTAGCTGGGATTACAGGCATGTGCCACCATGCTGAGCTAATTTTTTATATTTAGTAGAGACGGGGTTTCACCATGCTAGTCAGGCTGGTCTCGAACTCCTGACCTCAGGTGATCGAACTGCCTTGGCCTCCCTGCAGGGATTATAGGCGTGCACCACCGTGCCTGGCCAAATGATCTTAACCACCTCAGCCTCCCACGTCGCAGGGACTATAGGTGTATACCCCTGTGCCCAGCTAAAGTTTCAATTTTTAAAGTGAAAGAGCTGCCACCTTCATTTATGTCAAAATGTAGAAATTCAATAAATATTGAGCTTGCTAATTCAATATTTAAGTTTATTTGGATGATTTACTTTTATGATTTTATTTGGACCATTTACTTTTTAAATTTAATACTTTCATTAGTATGGTCAAAATGCATCTAATCCTGTGCTAGATAACTGCCCTGCTCTCAGTATAAACATGTACACAAATTTCTATGATATTCATTTATTCTGATTTTTATTAAGTGCCTGCTGTTTGCCACACAGTATTCTTGGTGCTGCAAATATACTAGCTTGTGCAACATGAAATTGATAATACTAAAACATTTGCAGTTTCTTTCTTCCTTTTTTTTTTTTGATTATACACATTTTTATTGTGAGTTTTATCTGTTGATAGAGAAACATTTACAAAGGAGTAAATGTTATGTTACTTCTCATGGTATGTAAGTTAGAAGCTGGGCAGCAAACATGGTTACCAAGAGTCATCTGGTTCTTCATGAGAAAAGCCCGTTAAACTTTCGACTTTGTCACTAGATTGCAGTGTGTCCACTGGGGAGCCTTCCTGGACCATCTTTTTTGAGCTCTTACCTGCTGACTCCTGGTCTTGCTCCTGCTGGATTATTTTGATGTATTTCTCTAAAGGATTTTCACTGTGAGCAGATTTGTCTTTCATTTCTTGATTACTCATTTCTAATTCATTTGCCATTTCTAATTCATTTTCCATTTCAATCTTCAGTGATTCTTCAGTCATCCTCCTTTCCTGATACAGTTTTTCTAGTTCTCTTCGTTCCCTTTCTAAAATTTCTTGTAGGTTACTCTGCCTTCTTTCTTCTCTCTGCTTTCGTTCTTTCACTTGCTGTTCCCATATTTTTTCTTCTTCAGTTTGTTTCTGATCTATATTTGGGTGCTGATATGAGAGGGGAACAGCAGCTGCAGCAGCACCCATATGAAGCATATCCCCGGCAGGAGAGGGCTCATCCATTTCAAACTGCCTTGGCATGTTCCCTGCATATTCAAAAGATGATTCAAATTCCTCATTATCCTTAAAAGCTAGCTTGTCCACATCTGAAAATTCACTTTTGTCTTGAAGTTCATTTTGTCTCTGATAATGACCAGCTTTCTGCCTCAGAGGGCTGGAGAAGGGAGGGATGGAGAAGTTGTGCCTAGACTCAGTGGGTGATGACAGGGGCATTCTGTCAGTACAAGGACTGGGGGAAGCAATGTGTGATCTACCCAGACCTTCCAGATATACTTCACTTTCAAGGCTTCTTTTTGCTTCTGGAAGGGATGTGGAGGAGAGGCGTCTGGAGGAAGTGCCCCCACGTAGCCTTGAGGCTGCACTGCCTGTCAGTGCTTCCAAGATGTCATTCCTTTCTTCTTTAAGTGTGCCCACTTGAGGCTGCTCAGAGACCACTCTGTCCTCTGCAAAAATATGTCTTTCCGGGGAACTGGAAGTAATGTTTTTGAAGGCTTCCAGCAAGTGCAGAGATGGTGGGCTCTTTGCTGGTAGTGGGCCTGTGGCAGAGTTTTTAATGTCTCTCCGATGGTAACTTCTGAAAGCCTTTTCCAGGCGTTCGGCCTCTTGCTGAAGCTCTTTGACCCTTGCATTAGTATTGGCGACAAACTCAAGGTCAGAATCAGGGGAACTACCCTCCATCCCTGTATTTGGATAATTTGTGATCCTTGATGCAACCATACCTGCTAGAACTTTTTCCTGTTTAAAAGGATTGTTCAAGAAGTCCCCACTTATCTCACCATTGTGAAGCACCATGTTGTCATTTATTAATCCATTGGCAGAATGATAGATCACAGACTGCTTTGGATTGCAGTACACTTCATTCTCTAGGGCTGTCTGAGTTTGCTTCAGTTGCAATTTTAAATCGGCAACCTGAATAGTTAACCTCTTTACGGAAGCTTTGTAACCTAGTATCTGGGCCTTCAGCTGTGCAGTATGCTCAATTTCATCTTGCAGTTGTTTGTGCAGAGCTTGCCTGCAGCTTTCGAACTCCTCATGCTCAACCACTATTGCCTTTTCTGCTTTCTGTAGTTGTTTCTGAAAGACCACAAGTTCAGGAGCTGGCTGAGCTAGGCGGTTTAGGAGACGCAAGTTTTCATTTCTACTCTCTTCCAGTTGTTGTTTAAGTAATTTATTTTGTGCCAGAAGCTCCAGTTTCTCTTCTTTTAGTAGTGAATAATCACTCATCACTTTAACCTTTTCATTCAGCATATGGTTTTGTTTTGTTATTGCCAAAGACTGGGCTTTGACAGACTCTAACTCAAGCTCAAGTTCTTTTATGCGATTTACAGATTGATTGAGTTCCTCCTTTTTTGAATTAAAAGCTATGAGCTCCTCTTGCAAATGAACTGCTTTTTCTTTATTCTTCCTTTCATCTTCAGTCAGTCGATTAGTTCTAATGATGTAGTCGTCCTTTAGTTCAAGTTGATACTTTAGAAGTTCATTCTTGAGCTTTTGGTCATAGGCCTTCTCAAAACTCTTTATATTCTGCTGCTGTCTCCTAAGTGCCTCAGTCATGCTTTTATGTTTTTCTTCCTGGAGCTTCTGGTTCAGTTCAAAAGCTTCAACTCTTTGCTTCAGCTCTGCTTCTCTTCCTCTTAGCAAATCCATATCTTTTAGTAAAAGTTGCCTTTGAGCATAAATCTCTTTTGTTTCAATCTCTTGGTGCTTTTGAATTCTCTCAAGGGTACTCTTTTCCCGAATAACGAGGGCTTCAGATTTTGCTTGACAAGCTTTCTCAAAATCATTCTGGAACACGGCTAATTCCTTCTCATACTTTTTTTTCGCTTCCATTTTAATTTTTGCTATCTCAGTATCTTTAAAAAACTTCAATTTTTGGCATATTTCTGCCCGAAGTTGCTCTTCTATTTCTCTCTTATATTCATTTAGCTTTATTTCTAAAGACTCGAACTTGACACGCTGAGGGTAAGCATCTGCAAACTGATCATCAATAAGCTGAAGCTTCTCAGCCAGAGAATCTCTGCTAAATGTCAAACTTGTCTGAGTTTCCCTATTACAACTCTCTTTAGCTTGATGATATTCTGCCAATTCTTTTAAAAAATACATAAGAAAACCTTTTTGGTTTTCTTTATCAGATCCTGAAACCAGTGATTTGTAGAGACTGGAAGTAGGGTTGATTTTAATGAGTTGTAATAGATCCTGCATAGTAAATACCTTTTCTTTTGCCAAACCACTTTCTGGAAAGAAAACAGAAAGTGAATATTCATAGCCGCATCTTTGTAAGTGATCTGCCACTAAAGAGTTAGAGGCACCTATTAAGAGGGAGCTCCCTTGCACTGAAATGGACCGAGTTTGCAGTTCTCCACTCAATACAGGCTGCATCAGCTCATGAATTAGCTGGTTGCGAAGTTGTATCTTGAGCGTGTCCAGTATACCCCGATCCTTAAATGTCTGGTATAGCTTTTTGCGCAGTTCATCCTGACTCAACACATCAGCCACGGGGAGCATGTTCGACTGAGCCATTATCAGCCGTCAGCTTCCTCTGGAGCCCACCTCGCTCGCCCCACCGTGGCCGAGTTTAGTGCCCAGCCGGGGATGGGCCAAGACGAGGGGGATTCCCTGCCCTCCAGAGCTCTGTCTCTGTCCCGGGGGGTGGGGAGGAACAAGGGTGCTGAACGCTTTCTGCCTTGCACTCCCAACTAGGTTTTCTAGCAAACACGCGAGCTTCCGTTCTTCGCGGTTCTGAGGCATGAGTGAAGACCGTGACCCAGGCGCGACTCAAAGGCGGCTGGAGGGCGGGGACTCGGAGACTAGGGACGGAAGGCCGCAAGGCAGGACCGCCTCACATCCCGGCCTTCATCTCCCGGCGACCGGCTAAGTACAGCCTTCCGGTCTGGAGAGTTATGGCGCATGCGCATTGTTTTTTTTTTTCCATCTGTGGAACAGATTTATCCTAACTGCCATGAACAAAATGATAAAGTACTTACTCTTTTATGGGGTTTACGTCTAATATGTTGAGACAGAAAATTAAATATATAAACCAGATATATCAAATGGTTATAACTGTTATGGAGAGAATTAAAATAGAGCAATAGAGCGTGACTGAGTGGCAATTTTAGATTGGAAAATTTCAGGAGCAGCTCTCTGAGAAGGTGAAAGTTAAGCTTAACTCTTTTTCTTTTTTTTTTTTTTTTTGAGACGGAGTCTCACTGTGTCGCCCAGGCTGGAGTGCAGTGGCGCGATCTCGGCTCACTGCAAGCTCCGCCTCCCGGGTTCACGCCATTCTCCTACCTCAGCTACCCGAGTAGCTGGTACTACAGGCGCCTGCCACCTCGCCCGGCTAATTTTTTGTATTTTAAGTAGAGACGGGGTTTCACAGTGTTAGCCAGGGTGGTCTCAATCTCCTGACCTCGTGATCCGCCCGCCTGGAACTCCCAAAGTGCTGGGATTACAGGCGTGAGCCACCGCTCAGGCCTCTAAGCCTAACTCTTAATAACAAAAAAGAATTGGATATACCAAGGCACAGGGCATTCTAACCTGAGTTTGTGTAAAAGCCCCCGGGCAAGAACAAGGTTGATGTGTTTGAGAAATGGAAAGATCTGTGTGGCTGTAAACTGGAGGAGGAGGGCTGGGCATGTTGGCTCATGCCTGTAATCCCAGCACTTTGGGAAAGCCAGGCCTATTGCTTGAGTCCAGGAGTTTGAGATCAGCCTGGGCAACATTGTGAAACCCTGCCTCTACCAGACATACAAAAATTAGCCCGGCATGGTGACATGTACTTGAGATTCCCAGTCACTTGGGAGGCTGAGGCAGGAGGATTGCTTGAGCTGGGATGGCAGAGGTTGCAGTGAGATCACGCAATTACACTACAGCTTGGGTGACAGATCAAGACTGTCTCAAACAAAACAGAACAAAACAAAACCAAAACAACAACAGAAAAACTCCCAAAGCAAACAAAAAAAACTAGAGGAGGAAGTGGAGAGTGATATGAGTTGCATTCAGTAAAAGGGCCAGATGGTGTAAGCCATATTAAGAAATCTTAATTTTATTTTAAGTATCATGGGAATCTGTTGGAGGGCTTTAAGCAAGAGTAGACATGAACAGATACACATGTATGTACAAGGCACACCTAGGTTAGAGTAATACTAGTTAAAATATAATTAGAAGTTTAATAAGGACGGCAACAAGTGGTCAGCAAATATAATCAGTCATAGAACCATGAATTTTGAACTATGTGTTCAAACTCCTATGTTCTGTCAATGTTTCAGGATGCATATACATTTCATGTTAATTTTTCTAATCAGAATTTTTCTAGGGATTTGAGTTGCTTATTTGGTATGATATTTTAAAAAGTAGCGAAACTTTTTACTGTGTGAAAGTAGTAAAATTTTCAGAAAATTAAATTATTCAAGTTATTTTAATAGTATATTACCTTGCTAGTAGTGAATAAAAATAGGAAAAATTTAGCCAGTATCCTGGCTCCTTTGCTTATGCAAAATCAGACATCCAAGTGGTTGAAAACTTTTTTGGTTTTCCAGGTGTGTTTGTCAGAGAGCTAAAATGTTAGTTCTTGCTGTAGACATAGCCTGTGTAGGTCATGTGAGAAACTAACCATCTCAAGGAACAGAGAAGCTCATGAATACTATTTATGACTTTTGTTTTGAGAGAATGAGTAAAAATCCCATCAACATATATTTTTAAATAACATTTCTTTTATCGTATTTTTAAGTTGCTTTATCAAGTTACTTCAATTAGGGAAAGGGACAGAAGGCCAGGGGGAATATTATCCTTTTGTATTAAATCACAGGCCGGATAGCAATCTTATTATTTAGTCAGAATTACTGAAAATCACACTTTTCTACTTCGTAATCAACACTAATATTGACACTTAATATCCTTCATTGTTACCTCAACTTAGTTTTTTATTGCATGACACTGTGGGTAACACAAAATCGGATAAAATGTAGTCTCTGCCTTCTGCATTTCATAATCTAGTATGAGAAATAAGCATGTATTTCTTAGTATCCCACAGTAATAAACTACACATTGTGACCCATGTCACGGTAATAAATTGTACATTGTGTGCCAATAGTATAGTAGATATAAATGTTTTTTGTATGTATTTGCGTATTACCTGACACAAAAGTTTCATTAAACAGTATTTACCTTTATTGTCTATACTTTCTATTCTGTTTTTTTCTCTCTTGTGTTTCATTTTAAAAATAATGCTGGCATTTGTTTCATGACCCACGAATGAGGCACATTTGTCAGTGTTAAAAGTGTTCTAGGGCATGTTGAGTATTACTTTAGCCCATTTTGTATGTATCTTCCTGGTGGTTTTTTGTAGAAAATACTGATTGAAGAGATAAATATACCTATGTAAGGAATCATGAGTTGAGTTCGGATGTAATTGTAATAATCCATTTTTTAAAATTTACTCACAGAGCAGTCCTTTCGACTTATTCCTCTGCAACACTCTAAGGTGGCCAGCGTCGTTAGAGATCAAAATCTCTCTAATGTGTGGACAGTTGAATATGCACTTGAATTACTATTTATTGGTGGCCTGGTTCCAGAGGCTGTGTGGTTGGCATATAAACTTGGAGACTGGAAGACGTCTGCTTCAATTGGTGTGGCTTTCCAGCTGTTCTGTAAACGTGATAGCAATTTCATGAGGTATGGAATTTTAGGCAATTTTAAGATACAGTATGATTGAACTATGTATTTTATATTTCTCTTTTTGCTGGTATTTACATTTTATGTGGAATCCTTAGTTCAGCATTGTTCAATGGAACATTCTTTAGTAATGGAAATGTGTTGTCCAGTATGGTAGCCACTCACCACAAGTAACTATTGAAATGCAGCTAGTGAGACCAAGGAATTAGATTTTCAATTTAATTTTAGTTAATTTAAATTTAAATAGCCACATGTAGTTAGTGGTTACTGTATTGAACAGTTCAGTGGCTTACTTATTTGTGTTAAAACTTTTATTAATAGCCAGGTGCGATGATTCGTGCCTGTGGTCCCAACTACTTGGAAGGCTGATGTGGGAAGATCACTTGAGCTCGGGAGGTCAAGGCCGCAGTAAGCTGTGATCATGTCATTACACTTAGCCTGGGCAACAGAGTGAGATCCTGTCTCGAAACAAACAAAAACCATTTATTTAGTACACTTATGTGTTAGTAAAGCCCGTATTTAGGGTAGCAATTAGAAATAAGAATGGGGGAATATATTAGGATCATAATCGTGGAGGGTCTTAATACAATATTTCGTTGAATATATCTTTTTTACATGTATGATAGATAAAAAAGTAAATTCCATTATTTCTGAAACTTTCATGTTTAGTCCTTGATGTGTGAAACCTTTCCTTTTTTTCAAAATTTGGATTCATTTCCCTTAATTTAATGTCATTTCAGATCCGAGAAAAAGAGTCTGAATCTACCACTACATATGACTCCAGCACAGATTTTTCAGGAAAAACTGCAGTGTTTTTTAGGTCAACCAGCCTCTTTGGAAGCAAAAAATGAACTGGACTCAAAATACAAACAGTTTACAGGTGTGTTATGTATGTATGGTCTGACTCGTGTCAGATTAATATAAACCTTATGATACCTTAAAAAGCTTATACATGTCTACAAATGTATTAACACTTTGAAATAAACTTATCAAAAATGAAAGCATGATATTTATTTTTATTTTATTATTACTATTTTTTGAGATGGAGTCTCACTCTGCTACCCAGGCAGGAGTGCAGTGGCGTGATCTTGGCTCACTGCAACCTCTGCCTCCCGGGTTCAAGCAATTCTCCTGCTTCAGCTTCCCGAGTAGCTGGGATTACAGGTGTGGACCACCACGTCTGGCTAATTTTTGTATTTTTAGTAGACACACGGTTTCACCATGTTGGCCAGGCTGGTCTCGAACTCCTGACCTCAGGTGATCTGCCCGCCTTGGCCTCCCAAAGTGTTGGGATTACAGGCGTTAGCCACTGCGCCCGGCCAAAAAATAAAAGTATGATATTTATACTTAACCATGGGAATACCCAAAACTGATGCCAGCTCACGATACAAGGGTTGATAACTGAAACATTTTCTGATTTTCCATACATACCTTTTTTTTTTTTTTTTTTTTTTTAAATACTAAAGTAGCTTTCTTGATGCTGCAGTGTTACAGCTCTCTGACTCCTGCACAGCAAGGCCACCCCAGAGACTATGTTTGAGAGTAGCCTTCCTACATGCCTTTATACTAATTATATTTCGCTTCATTTATATCATTTTCTTTTGGAGCTGTAGAATCTCAAGCCTGGAAGGGTACTTAGGAGTGATTTATTTCAACTCTCACCTAGTGCATAAATTATAGATTTTTTTTTTATTTGAAAAGTTCAAAATGGTATTAATTAAAAATGATAGAATATTACATGTATTACATAGATTCACACAGGAATCCTATAAAATTTATCTGTTTTACCGTTGGAGAAATTTAGATAAAAAGTAATGAAATCAGTCATTTAATGTCATATATTTAATGTAAAACCAGGACAACTGTGAGGCCCTTCTGTTTTTATTGGTGCTTTGCTCCAGTAAGGAGTGAAACTTCTAACTCTAGATTCCTAAAACTTACAATGTTTCTGTTTTGAGAGAACCTATAATACTTGGAAATCTGACTATAAACTTTTCTTTGATAATTTTCTGTGCAGTTCTTTTGTTTTAATTAATGAAAAGATGTTACTATTTGAAAGTTGGATTTTAAAGAAGGGACTAAGACATCCCCAGTCTGAACCATGAGTTTTGGCAATATGTTATTTTATTTATTTATTTATTTATTTATTTATTTATTTATTTATTATTATTATTATACTTTAAGTTCTAGGGTACAGGTGCATAACGTGCAGGTTTGTTACATATGTATACTTGTGCCATGTTGGTGTGCTGCACCCATCAACTCGTCAGCACCCATCAACTCGTCATTTACATCAAGTATAACTCCCAATGCAATCCCTCCCCCCCTCCCCGCTCCCCATGATAGGCCCCGGTGTGTGATGTCCCCCTTCCCGAGTCCAGGTGATCTCATTGTTCAGTTCCCGCCTATGAGTGAGAACATGCGGTGTTTGGTTTTCTGTTCTTGTGATAGTTTGCTAAGAATGATGGTTTCCAGCTGCATCCATGTCCCTACAAAGGACACGAACTCATCCTTTTTTATGGCTGCATAGTATTCCATGGTGTATATGTGCCAGATTTTCTTAATCCAGTCTGTCACTGATAGACATTTGGGTTGATTCCAAGTCTTTGCTATTGTGAATAGTGCCGCAATAAACATACGTGTGCATGTGTCTTTATAGCAGCATGATTTATAATCCTTTGGGTATATCCCCAGTAATGGAATGGCTGGGTCATATGGTACATCTAGTTCTAGATCCTTGAGGAATCGCCGTACTGTTTTCCATAATGGTTGAACTAGTTTACAATCCCACCAACAGTGTAAAAGTGTTCCCATTTCTCCACATCCTCTCCAGCACCTGTTATTTCCTGACTTTTTAATGATCGCCATTCTAACTGGTGTGAGATGGTATCTCATTGTGGTTTTGATTTGCATCTCTCTGATGGCAAGTGATGATGAGCATTTTTTCATGTGTCTGTTGGCTGTATGAATGTCTTCTTTTGAGAAATGTCTGTTCATATCCTCTGCCCACTTTTTGATGGGGTTGTTTGTTTTTTTCTTTTAATTTGTTTGAGTTCTTTGTAGGTTCTGGATATTAGCCCTTTGTCAGATGAGTAGATTGCAAAAATTTTCTCCCATTCTGTAGGTTGCCTGTTCACTCTGATGGTAGTTTCTTTTGCTGTGCAGAAGCTCTTTAGTTTAATGAGATCCCACTTGTCAATTTTGGCTTTTGCTGCCGTTGCTTTTGGTGTTTTAGACATGAAGTCTTTGCCCATGCCTATGTCCTGAATGGTACTACCTAGGTTTTCCTCTAGGGTTTTTATGGTATTAGGTCTAACATTTAAGTCTCTAATCCATCTTGAATTAATTTTCGTATAAGGAGTAAGGAAAGGATCCAGTTTCAGCTTTCTACTTATGGCTAGCCAATTTTCTCAGCACCATTTATTAAATAGGGAATCCTTTCCCCATTTCTTGTTTCTCTCAGGTTTGTCAAAGATCAGATGGCTGTAGATGTGTGGTATTATTTCTGAGGACTCTGTTCTGTTCCATTGGTCTATATCTCTGTTTTGGTACCAGTACCATGCTGTTTTGGTTACTGTAGCCTTGTAGTATAGTTTGAAGTCAGGTAGCGTGATGCCTCCAGCTTTGTTCTTTTGACTTAGGATTGTCTTGGAGATGCGGGCTCTTTTTTGGTTCCATATGAACTTTAAAGCAGTTTTTTCCAATTCTGTGAAGAAACTCATTGGTAGTTTGATGGGGATGGCATTGAATCTATAAATAACCTTGGGCAGTATGGCCATTTTCACGATATTGATTCTTCCTATCCATGAGCATGGTATGTTCTTCCATTTGTTTGTGTCCTCTTTTATTTCACTGAGCAGTGGTTTGTAGTTCTCCTTGAAGAGGTCCTTTACATCCCTTGTAAGTTGGATTCCTAGGTATTTTATTTTCTTTGAAGCAATTGTGAATGGAAGTTCATTCATGATTTGGCTCTGTGTTTGTCTGTTACTGGTGTATAAGAATGCTTGTGATTTTTGCACATTAATTTTGTATCCTGAGACTTTGCTGAAGTTTCTTATCAGCTTAAGGAGATTTTGGGCTGAGACAATGGGGTTTTCTAAATATACAATCATGTCATCTGCAAAGAGGGACAATTTGACTTCTTCTTTTCCTAACTGAATACCCTTGATTTCTTTCTCTTGCCTGATTGCCCTAGCCAGAACTTCCAACACTATGTTGAATAGGAGTGGTGAGAGAGGGCATCCCTGTCTTGTGCCAGTTTTCAAAGGGAATTTTTCCAGTTTTTGCCCATTCAGTATGATATTGGCTGTGGGTTTGTCATAAATAGCTCTTATTATTTATTTGAATCCATCAATACTGAATTTGTTGAGCGTTTTTAGCATGAAGGGCTGTTGAATTTTGTAAAAGCCTTTTCTGCATCTATTGAGATAATCATGTGGTTCTTGTCTTTGGTTCTGTTTATATGCTGGATTATGTTTATTGATTTGCGAATGTTGAACCAGCCTTGCATCCCAGGGATGAAGCCCACTTGATCGTGGTGGATAAGCTTTTTGATGTGCTGCTGAATCCGGTTTGCCAGTATTTTATTGAGGATTTTTGCATCGATGTTCATCAGGGATATTGGTCTAAAATTCTCTTTTTTTGTTGTGTCTCTGCCAGGCTTTGGTATCAGGATGATGTTGGCCTCATAAAATGAGTTAGGGAGGATTCCCTCTTTTTCTATTGATTGGAATAGTTTCAGAAGGAATGGTACCAGCTCCTCCTTGTACCTCTGGTAGAATTCAGCTGTGAATCCATCTGGTCCTGGACTTTTTTTGGTTGGTAGGCTATTAATTATTGCCTCAATTTCAGAGCCTGCTATTGGTCTATTCAGGGATTCAACTTCTTCCTGGTTTAGTCTTGGAAGAGTGTACGTGTCCAGGAAATTATCCATTTCTTCTAGATTTTCTAGTTTATTTGCGTAGAGGTGTTTATAGTATTCTCTGATGGTAGTTTGTATTTCTGTGGGGTCGGTGGTGATATCCCCTTTATCATTTTTTATTGCGTCTATTTGATTCTTCTCTCTTTTCTTCTTTATTAGTGTGGCTAGCGGTCTGTCAATTTTGTTGATCTTTTCAAAAAACCAACTCCTGGATTCATTAATTTTTTGGAGGGTTTTTTGTGTCTCTATCTCCTTCAGTTCTGCTCTGATCTTAGTTATTTCTTGCCTTCTGCTAGCTTTTGAATGCGTTTGCTCTTGCTTCTCTAGTTCTTTTAATTGTGATGTTAGAGTGTCAATTTTAGATCTTTCCTGCTTTCTCTTGTGGGCATTTAGTGCTATAAATTTCCCTCTACACACTGCTTTAAATGTGTCCCAGAGATTCTGGTATGTTGTATCTTTGTTCTCATTGGTTTCAAAGAACATCTTTATTTCTGCTTTCATTTCGTTATGTACCCAGTAGTCATTCAGGAGCAGGTTGTTCAGTTTCCATGTAGTTGAGCGGTTTTGATTGAGTTTCTTAGTCCTGAGTTCTAGTTTGATTGCACTGTGGTCTGAGAGACAGTTTGTTATAATTTCTGTTCTTGTACATTTGCTGAGGAGTGCTTTACTTCCAATTATGTGGTCAATTTTGGAATAAGTGCGATGTGGTGCTGAGAAGAATGTATATTCTGTTGATTTGGGGTGGAGAGTTCTATAGATGTCTATTAGGTCTGCTTGCTGCAGAGATGAGTTCAATTCCTGGATATCCTTGTTAACTTTCTGTCTCGTTGATCTGTCTAATGTTGACAGTGGAGTGTTGAAGTCTCCCATTATTATTGTATGGGAGTCTAAGTCTCTTTATAAGTCTCTAAGGACTTGCTTTATGAATCTGGGTGCTCCTGTATTGGGTGCATATATATTTAGGATAGTTAGCTCTTCCTGTTGAATTGATCCCTTTACCATTATGTAATGGCCTTCTTTGTCTCTTTTGATCTTTGATGGTTTAAAGTCTGTTTTATCAGAGACTAGTATTGCAACCCCTGCTTTTTTTTGTTCTCCATTTGCTTGGTAAATCTTCCTCCATCCCTTTATTTTGAGCCTATGTATGTCTCTGCGTGTGAGATGGGTCTCCTGAATACAGCAGACTGATGGGTCTTGACTCTTTATCCAGTTTGCCAGTCTGTGTCTTTTAATTGGAGCATTTAGTCCATTTACATTTAAGGTTAAGATTGTTATGTGTGAACTTGATCCTGCCATTATGATATTAACTGGTTATTTTGCTCGTTAGTTGATGCAGTTTCTTCCTAGCCTCGATGGTCTTTACATTTTGGCATGTTTTTGCAATGGCTGGTACCGGTTGTTCCTTTCCATGTTGAGTGCTTCCTTCAGGGTCTCTTGTAAGGCAGGCCTAGTGGTGACAAAATCTCTAAGCATTTGCTTATCTGTAAAGGATTTTATTTCTCCTTCACTTATGAAACTTAGTTTGGCTGGATAGGAAATTCTGGGTTGAAAATTCTTTTCTTTAAGAATGTTGAATATTGGCCCCCACTCTCTTCTGGCTTGTAGAGTTTCTGCTGAGAGATCTGCTGTTAGTCTGATGGGCTTCCCTTTGTGGGTAACCCGACCTTTCTCTCTGGCTGCCCTTAAGATTTTTTCCTTCATTTCAACTTTGGTGAATCTGGCAATTATGTGTCTTGGAGTTGCTCTTCTCGAGGAATATCTTTGTGGCGTTCTCTGTATTTCCTGAATTTGAATGTTGGCCTGCCCTACTAGGTTGGGGAAGTTCTCCTGGATGATATCCTGAAGAGTGTTTTCCAACTTGGTTCCATTTTCCCCCTCACTTTCAGGCACCCCAATCAGACGTAGATTTGGTCTTTTTACATAATCCCATACTTCTTGCAGGCTTTGTTCATTTCTTTTTCTTCTTTTTTCTTTTGGTTTCTCTTCTCGCTTCATTTCATTCATTTGATCCTCAATCGCTGATACTCTTTCTTCCAGTTGATCGAGTCGGTTACTGAAGCTTGTGCATTTGTCACGTATATCTCGTGTCATGGTTTTCATCTCTTTCATTTCGTTTATGACCTTCTCTGCATTAATTACTCTAGCTATCAATTCTTCCACTTTTTTCCAAGATTTTTAGTTTCTTTGCGCTGGGTACGTAATTCCTCCTTTAGCTCTGAGAAGTTTGATGGACTGAAGCCTTCTTCTCTCATCTTGTCAAAGTCATTCTCCGTCCAGCTTTGATCCGTTGCTGGCGATGAACTGCGCTCCTTTGCCAGGGTGGATGCGCTCTTATTTTTTGAATTTCCAGCTTTTCTGCCCTGCTTTTCCCCCATCTTTGTGGTTTTATCTGCCTCTGGTCTTTGATGATGGTGATGTACTGATGGGGTTTTGGTGTAGGTGTCCTTCCTGTTTGATAGTTTTCCTTCTAACAGTCAGGGCCCTCAGCTATAGGTCTGTTGGAGATTGCTTGAGATCCACTCCAGACCCTGTTTGCCTGGGTATCAGCAGCAGAGGCTGCAGAAGATAGAATATTGCTGAACAGCGAGTGTACCTGTCTGATTCTTGCTTTGGAAGCTTCCTCTCAGGGGTGTACTCCACCCTGTGAGGTGTGGGGTGTCAGACTGCCCCTAGTGGGGGATGTCTCCCAGTTAGGCTACTCAGGGGTCAGGGACCCACTTGAGCAGGCAGTCTGTCCCTTCTCAGATCTCAACCTCCGTGTTGGGAGATCCACTGCTCTCTTCAACGCTGTCAGACAGAGTCGTTTGCGTCTGCAGAGGTTTCTGCTGCTTTTGTTGTTGTTTAGCTGTGCCCTGTCCCCAGAGGTGGTGTCTACAGAGACAGGCAGGTTTCCTTGAGCTGCTGTGAGCTCCACCCAGTTCGAGCTTCCCAGGGGCTTTGTTTACCTACTTAAGCCTCAGCAATGGTGGGCGCCCCTCCCCCAGCCTCGCTGCTGCCTTGGGGTTAGATCGCAGACTGCTGTGCTAGCAATGAGGGAGGCTCCATGGGCGTGGGACCCTCCCGGCCAGGTGTGGGATATAATCTCCTGGTGTGCCCGTTTGCTTTAAGCGAAGTATTGGGGTGGGAGTTACCCGATTTTCCAAGCGTTGTGTGTCTCAGTTCCCCTGGCTAGGAAAAGGGATTCCCTTCCCCCTTGCGCTTCCCAGGTGAGGCGATGCCTCGCCCTGCTTCAGCTCTCGCTGGTCGGGCTGCAGCAGCTGACCAGCACCGATTGTCCGGCACTCCCTAATGAGATGAACCCAGTACCTCAGTTGAAAATGCAGAAATCACCGGTCTTCTGTGTCACTCGCGCTGGGAGTTGGAGACTGAAGCTCTTCCTATTCAGCCATCTTGCTCCGCCCCTCAATATGTTGTTTTAAATGATCTGAAAACTCTTCCACAATAAATACATAGATAAAATATGTTTCTAGATAAAATACAAAAAATACCACTTAAAGGCCAGGCTTTAAAGAAAGTAAGGGGAATTGCCAGAGGTCAGAAACAAAAAGCAAATAAAAACTCAAAGCGTTCCATTTCTTTCTCTTTAGCTGCTCTTGAATGAATTCCATTCCATTAAAGAGAAATAGAAACAGGCCCATTCAAATATCTGTACATGAAGCCAGGCTCAGTGGCTCACGCCTGTAATCTCAATGCTTTGGGAGGCTAAGGCCAGCAGATCACTTGAGCCCAGGAGTTCGAGACCAGCTTGGGCAATATGACAAAACCCTGTGTCTACAGAAAATACAAAAATTAGCCAGGCATGATGGTACACGCCTGTAATTCCCAGCTACTTGGGAAGCTAACTAAGGTGGGAGAATCACTTGAGCCTAGGAGGTCAAGTCTGCAGTGAGCCATGATTGTGTCACTGCACTCCAACCTGGGTGACATAGTGAGATCCTTGTCTCAAAAAATGAAACAAAACAAATATCCATACGTGAATGTTTATAGCAACTTTTTCATAATAGCCAAAATTTGGAAACACCTCAAATGTTTGTCAACTGGTGGATGGATAAGCAAATTCAAATATATCTTTAAAATGGAATAACAAATAATGAAGAGGAACAAATTACTGATAACATGTGACAACGTAGATGAATCACAGAACCGTCATGGTAAGAAGTCCTGAAAGAAGTCAGAAACGAAGACTATGTACCGTATGATTCCATTTCTGTGGCATTCTATAAAAAACAAAACTATAGGAGCAGAAAACAGATCGGGGTTGCCTGAGAGTAAAAGGGGAATTGACTACAAAGAAGCATAAGATAACTTTTTGGAGTGATGGAAATGTTATTACAAGCCAGTATAGATTTGTTTAATTTTATTGAACTGTATACTTTAAAAAGGATGAATATAGAATGTAAATTATGTCTCAACCTGATTTGAAACCAAAAACTTCAATAGATGGTTAAAGTTACTAGACCAATTTAGGAGCAGATTTGTGAACTGGAAAAGATGAATCTGAGCTATATTTATGTATCTATATATCTATAAAATATATAAAGAAATAAAGATAAATATATACAAAATAGATAGGGACATAGATTTGAAAAATATGAAAGAGAAGCTTTGTAGAACACACAGAACAGAAAGACAACGTATATTTAATTGAAATCCCAGTATGTCCACACCAAATGCTGGATAGTGGCTACCTAAGTTAAATATAGCAAAAGTGTTCCTATCAGACAAGGATGAGAAGTCAGCACATAAGTGTTTGACATACTCTATACTTTCATATATTCTGTATTTTACAGTATGCTTAAAATATGTCATAGTAGAAAAATCCCTGAGTTTCCAGTCCTACCACTACATCTCCCTGCATTTTGCCTTCTGGGACATGCCCACATATGTATAGATATTTGCATAGTTGAAGCCGTAATATATGCATGACTATTTTATGTTTTCCTGTTTCTTTCATAAGTCATTTTTATTAACTTACTGTTACAAAAGTACTATCATGTACTATTAAGAAAAGGAAAAATGGCCAGGCATGGTGGCTCATGCCTGTAATCCCAGGACTTTGGGAGGCTGGATGGATCACCTGAGATCAGGGGTTCGAGACCAGCCTGGCCAACATGGTGAAACCTCATCTCTACTAAAAATACAAAAGTTAGCCTGGATGGTGGGTGCCTGTAATCCCAGCTACTCTGGAGGCTTAGGTGGGAGAATTGGTAGAACCTGGGAGGCAGAGGTTGCAGTGAGCCGAGATCCTGCCACTGCACTTCACACTCCAGCCTGGGTGACCAAGTGACTCCAGCCTGGGTGACAGAGTGAGACTCCGTCTCAAAAAAATAAATAAATAAATAAAAAGAAAAAGTTACTCTCACATAATCTTGTATATTATTTTGGTGTCTTTCTTGACATTCTTTTCCCATTAATATTTTTCAATTATTTTTGACTCAGAACTACATCCTAAGAATATTTTTACTGTATAGTTGTTTCTATAATATCTTGTATAAAAATGTCTCATGTTCTTATCTATAAAGTAACAAGATAGTTTGTAATTTCTGTCTGTAAGTTTGGATGTTTGTATGTCAACCAATATGTTCATTCTTGACAATGAATGTTTTCAGATTTGAAATTTTTTGCTACAAAATGGATAAGAAGTTTAATACAAACTTTAACTATTTTGCCAAATTTTTGTATTTAATAGATCCCATTGAAGAGGAAGATGCAAATCTGCTATTTGGTTCAGTACAAGAAGTACTGAAAGCATCAGTTATGGCTGATGCAGATATTCTTTCGGAGACATTTCAACTTCTGATAGACTCTGCCAAGGACTTCAGTAAAAGACTGTGGGGCTTAGTGCCATTTGGCTTGTATCTTCCAGCTCCTCCATTGTACTGTCCCCAGCCAGCTATTCTTAGTGAAGTAAGCTTATAGCATTAACTTTTTCATTAATTTAAAGTTGATTTTGTCGAGTTTTTAAAATAATTAACTTGATAATAATCATCAGGTTAAAAATTCAAGCTCTAAAGACAAACTTAGATCCCAGCTTTGCTGTTCACTAATTGTATAATCTTAGGGAGTGTACTAAACTACTGTTTAAGTTTCCTTATCTGTAAAATGCAGATGATAATACTACCTCTCATGGCATTTTTGTGAGGATTGAGATATCCTGTAAAATCTGCTAGCTCAGGACCTGGGACATATAGTAATTATTCAATAAATGTTAAAATTATTGTAACAATAGGGTGGGTGTGGTGGCTTATGCCTGTAATCCCAGCACTTTGGGAGGCAGAGGCAGGCAGATCACCTGAGGTCTGGAGTTTGAGACCAGCCTGACCAACATGGAGAAGCCCCGTCTCTACTAATTAGCCAGGCATGATGGTACACGCCTGTAGTTCCCAGCTACTTGGGAAGCTAACTAAGGTGGGAGAATCACTTGAGCCTAGGATTTTGTATTTTAAATACAAAATTAACTGGATGTGGTGGCGCATGCCTGTAAACTCAGCTACTTGGGAGGCTGAGGCAGGAGAATCGCTTGAACCCAGGAGTCAGAGGCTGCGGTGAGCTGAGATTATGCCATTGCACTCCAGCCTGGGCAACAAGAACGAAACTCCGTCTCAAAAAAATTATTTTAACAATATAGCACAATCTTAATATCCAGACTTTTAAAAATTAGGCATTTGTTTAGGGTAACAAATGAAATAATGAGTGTCAGAATTAGAAGCCATACATTATTTCAGTCTCTTATTTATCTCTTTGTGTTTGCCTTTTTTGAAAGACTCGGCTGGGCATAGTGGCTCATACCTGTAATCCCAGAACTTGGGAGGCCAAGGCGGGAAGATTGCTTGAGTCAAGGAGTTTGAGACCAACCTAGGCAACATGGTGAAACCCTGTCTCTATAAAATATACAAAAATTAGCTGGGCATCATGGCACGCACCTGTAGTCTCAGCTACTCAGTAGGCTGAGGTGGGAGGATGACTTGAGCCCAGGAGGCCGAGGTTGCAGTGAGTTGAAATCGCACCACTGCACTCCAGCCTGGGTGACAGAGCAAAACTCTCTCTCAAAAAAGAAAAGAAAGAACTTATTTTTGACTTTGGTTTAAAAGGTTTTTTTTTTTTTTTTTCCTGCACTATTCAATTGATAGTTCTATATTATAAATACTATATTCCTCTCAGAAACTTTTTCTCTGCTCTTATTAAAAAATCATCACATTATAATTAGCTGGTTTTAAGATTTAAAATGTTATTGTAAATTACATTTAGATTTTTAAGTATTTGATTAACACTTTGAAGTAGTTCTGGGTATTATTTTTTTACTACCTGCTGTTTCAATATTGGCAACTTCTACCTCTAGTTTTTAATTTCTCATTTGTTCTGTTTGGTTATATTTCAATAGTCTAAAACATTTTACTTGTTGATTTTACAAATGGAAGGAATAAAAAGTCCATGGCATTTCTCAATAATTCATCTTTCCTCTTGCATCTGAGTCTTTAGTAATTGGTTTAGAAATGTGAAATGACATTTAAAGTTTTTTGGATAGCCTATGCAGATAATAGTTCGAGTAGTTTGAGTGGTTACTATCTTTAGTAGTGCTTCATTTTATTCTTTTTTATTAAAGCTATTCTCCTTGGTAAGATTTCTTCTAAATGTCACTATGTATCAGTTAGAACCCCTTGTGTTGCAAGTAATAGAACACTTGGTCAAAATGGTTTAAACAATAAAGGCATTTATTGGCTCACATAATGAAGAAGCCTAGTGGTAGGGCAGGTTTCTGATTTAGTTATGTTACCAAAGACTTGGGCTCTGTCTTTCGCTCTAGTTTGTTTTTTGAGGTGTCATCTTCACCTGAAGACTAGCTCCCCTTGTGGGAGCAGGATGGCCGCTAACGGCTTCTAACGATGCCTTGTCCATGTCCATGGGCACAGGGATTGAGACAAAGAAAAGTGGCAAAATTATTTCTGTCCCAGCATTCCAAGCAGGAGGATTGAGATTCACTCTTATTGAGACTGGCTTAGGTCACATGCCTGTCCTTCAAACAGTCACTCTGGCTAGGCTTAACACAGGGTACTGCTTGGCCCGTGAATAGAGCCTTCTTTGAGGTGGGATGAGCTTTCCCTCAATCGTATGAGCCGTGTAGGAGATGGGCAGATACTAAAAAACTGAGTACTGTAAAGAAGTGGGCAGGGAAGAAGGATGTTGGGGAGGCAGATTTTACAATGCTCACATTATCTCATTATCTGGGAAAATAATCTTTAGCTACTGGTTTGAATAGCATTTATTCAACAAACATTTATTGGTTCCTACTATGTATCAGACTTGAGTGCGTACACTGTGGCCATACGTAGACAAATGGCAAGGCCCTTCCTTCCTCTTGGGAGTTCTGAGTACAGTGAGTTACAGGTATAAATTGATATGTAATTAATTGGTGAAAGCTACAGTAGAAGTGTGAACAAAGTGCTCTTGTAGCACAGAGGGATGGGCTTCACAGAGGAAGTGACATTGAAATATAAGTAGGATTCTTCTCAGCAGAGGAAGAGAAAAGGGATTCTGCTTAGATGGACCTCTCTAACATTCCACCAATGGAGTCTGGAGTGGCGGGCTTTAACTGTTCTAGGGTAAGACTGGGAACAAGGGTCAGCTTACCCCTTTACGTTGAGGGGAGATAAACTTTTCTTGATTCTAGAAATAGCCATAGTTGAAATCTCAGAGCCTGTGCCTCAGAATTTCCTTTATAAATCCCCAGGAACATTCTAGTTTGAGAAGCAGTGAGCATCATTAGCCTATCATTATTTTTTTTCTTTTTTTTGAGACAGGGTGCTACTGTGTGGCCCAGGTTTGAGTACAGTGATACAATCTTGGCTCACTTCAGCCTTCAACTCCTGAGCTTAAGCAATCCTCCTGCTTCGGCCTTCCAAAGTGCTGGAATTACAGACGTGAGCCACTGTGCCCAGCCTCATCAGCCTATCTTTATTTTTACTTTACCATTCTAAATTTTCTCATTACTAGCCACTAAAATGGATTGTTTTATTTTCCTCAGGAAGATGGTGATGATCTTCTTTTAAAAGCTGAAAAAAATAATCGCCAGAAGGTATCTGGAATCCTTCAGCGTGTTCTCCTGCTTTTCCGGGCAGCTCGATGTTCTTTTCCTGTGGCACAGTGGTATATCTTGCAGTTGAGGTGGGCAAGAAAAGTCATGCAGAAGGTATGGAAATATCTTAAGTCATTTACGTGCTGTGTTAACTGAAATACACTAATATTTATATTATTGTTTTTATAATTGTTACATTTTCCCAAGGAGTCGTGCCTTATAAATCCATACATTTCAGGTTTATTCATAAACAAACTAAACAGACCAGATTCTTCCTGTTGAAAGGTAAGGACTCTGAACTGGGTCTGTAGCTTAGCTCCACCCTGTCTGGCAAAAGATAGTGTAATCTAGTCCGTGAATTCCAGGGAATTACAGTTACTTTTTTCCAACTCCCCCATCATTTCATTAAAGATTGAAACTCAGTCCAGGGCTTTCTCCCAGTTTTCCTTGAGGTGTTGTCTGCGTTCTGTGGGGGCTTCTGTGGGTTCAGAGAATGGAAAGTTGTAGTTCATTCTCGTCTGTTTCCATCCAGTAGCCTCCACTAGTCAGGGTCTCTCCCTTGCTATTTTCTGAGATGTGCAATTCAGTTTGATTCCCAGGTGTTCATCCCCTCCTATACTGACTTTAGCTGAGCTGTCACTTCATTCTTATCAGATTTCCAGCCAGCTAGGACACCTGGTAGGTCTCTTTATCCAGCTCTAAGTCCTTTATATGCCTGCTGTCTCTCTCGAAAATGTGGAAATAAATTTCATCATCTCCAAATGTGTTTAATTCAGCCTAAAAACAATATAGTTATTTTTAGTAGGAACCTTTGGAGAGACTTTGAGAAGTTATCTAAAAGTATTTTTGAAAATTACCCTTTTTTAGAGAAAAAGAAAGTTTGTGAAATTTGGATATAGTTTCTATAAAAATATAAATTAAAACTGTACTCATTTTATATTTTGGCATCACAATGGAAACTGAAAGTAGATAGTGGTTGGTTGCCAGGGGTTAGGGAGAGGAGGAAGTGGACAGTGACTGCTTTTGTTTTTCTTTTTGGGGTGATGAAAATGACCTGGAATTGGCCAGGTGTGGTGGCTCACGCCTGTAATCCCAGCACTTTGGGAGCCTGAGGCGGGTGGATCACGAGGTCGAGAGATCAAGACCATCCTGGCCCACATGGTGAAACCCTGTCTCTACTAAAAATACAAAAATTAGCCAGGCGTGGTGGTGGGCATCTGTAATCCCAGCTACTTGGGAGGCTGAGGCAGGAGAATCGCTTGAACTAGGGAGGCAGAGGTTGCAGTGAGCCGAGATCGTGCCACTGCACTCCAGCCCTGGTGACAGAGTGAGACTCTGTCTCAAAAAAAAAGAGGGCCGGGTGTGGTGGCTCATGCCTGTAATCCCAGCGCTTTGGGAGGCCGAGGTGAGTGGATCACAGGTCAGGAGATTGAGACCATCCTGGCTAGCATGGTGAAACCCCGTCTCTACTAAAAATACAAAAAATTAGCTGGGTGTGGTGGTGGGCACCTGTAGTCCCAGCTACTCGGGAGGCTGAGGCAGGAGAATGGCGTGAACCCAGGAGGCGGAGCTTGCAGTGCCACTGCACTCTAGCCTGGGTGGCAGAGCGAGACTCTGTCTCAAAAAAAAAAAAAGAAAATGACCTGGAATTAGACAGTGTTGATGGTTGCCTAACTTTGTGAGTATACTAAAAACCACTAATTGTACACTTTTAAAAGATGACTTTGATGTTATGTGAGTTATAGCTCAATTAAAAAATGGTGCTGAAACAAAGATTCTGAACCATATGACTTTTCTCCCTAACAAATTAACACAAATTTAGCAGCTTAAAATAGCACCCATTTAATATCCCACAGGTTCTGTGCATCAGAACCACCACAGGGTGGTTCAGCTAGGTCTCTGCTTAGAGTCTCACAAGGCCAATCAAGGTGGCAGCGGGGCTACATTCCTTTCTAGAGGTGCTAGGGGAACATCTGTTTCCAGGCGCATTCAGATTGTTCCAGAATTCAGTTGCGTGTGGCTGTAGAACTGAGGTCCCCCATTTGTTTGCTGGCTCATGCTCTCTCTCTCTCTCTCTCTACCTCTTAGTACCATCCTGGTAGTAAATGCCATTAATGTATTTGACAAGAAGTCTGTCATTAGCATGCTTCCCTAGAGATTTGATTAGATTGTGTCTTTCTGGAAGTGACTAGCAGGAGAAAATCAATTGCAAGCCTTCTGTTAATGCTTCTTTCCCAGGTTTAAGTCTCTTAGAGCCCTTTCCTGAAACGTGGAAATAAATTTTATCATCTCCAAATATATTTAAATCAGACTGTTATCTGTAGAAGCTTCCTCTCTTTTTATTCTTGATTAAAAAAAAAAAAAAAAAACTAGGTAATTTTTCCTGCACCATATTCTACGTTTATCTGATCATTTCTTCATTTAATGTCGTTTACCTTGTTTCTCTTTCTTTTTTTTCCCCCCTGTAACCCGGTCATTAATCTGTGCTCATTGAGGCAGAGAGGTTTAAATAGATTGAGGTTCAAATTTTCTTTTTTTTTTTTTTTTTCTTTTTTGAGACAGCATCTCACTCTGTTGCCCAGGCTGGGTGCAGTGGCATGGTCTTGGCTCACTGCAACCTCCGGCCCCCGGGTTTAAGCGATTCTCCTGCCTCAGCCTCCTGAGTAACTGGGACTACAGGCGCCTGCCACCTCGCCCAACTAATTTTTGTATTTTTAGTAGAGATGAGGTTTCACCATGTTGGCTGGGCTGGTCTCAAACTTCTGACCTCAAGTGATCTGCCCACCTCAGCCTCCCTAAAGTGCTGGGATTACAGGCGTGATCCACCGCACTTTGCCGCAAATTTTTTTAGAAATGAATCTTTCATAAGTATTGTGCGCTTCTCTGTTGCACGTGGCACATGTGTTTGCTTATTTTACTTTTAGGGATGGGGAGATAGAGTTTGGATCATATCACACCCTCTATCACGTATCCCCGTCAACCCATCAGCTTTTTACTCTGTTAGCATTTACTAATGATCCTTGCCTAGAGTCATTATTAAGGGTTGCCAAATGGTGTCTTTCTAATTCTGCCATTTATAGATTAGTTTTGTTAAAAGTTATGTATGTAGGCATAAACTTTTTGTATTTGTTTTAGTTACTGTACACAGCTTTATTTGGGATAAGGTTAAGATTCTTATATTTCTTTATTTTCTTTGCTATGCCAGTGAGGAAAGCCAGGGACAAACAGCATTAAATTCTTCTTATACAGGCAAAATTGTGACAAGAGCGAGCAAATGATTTACTTAGAACCTTTTTTTTTTTTTTTTGAGATAACAAGCTAGTGACTTTCCTGAATTAAATTTGTAAGTTTCTGAAAATGTAGCTGATTTCATGTGCTGTGTTTTCCGTGTGGTTCATCTTACCTGCCTGATTCTTTTATAGTTTCTTTAAAAGTGATTTATAGTGCTGGTAATTAACATATTTGCTTATTCTTTACTTTTAGATTCGAATGAAAGGATCCCTTCCTTCACTGAGTCCTTTTCCTCAGTCATTACTTAATTACTGTAAAGGAGGTATCGTATTCTTTAGACCTGGAGCAGCTGGAGACCATAAACTTGATGAAGTTTCCATTAGAGCAATAGGTTTGTCCAAATGAACTGCTTGCTTAGACATTAGGCCTAAGTATGAATAATGGTATGAATTTTTCATTTGATTTGGGAAAAGTATTGACTCTTCAAAGTACAGTATGCTCTATGATATTTTACTTTGTGTTCACAAGTAAATATTGTACTTTAACAGCTATGTGTATACATATATGATATATATGATAGTAAGTCAGAAATTTATTATATAAACAAATTGTGATACCTGTTACCTTATGTCATGCTTCATTATTAAACTAAATTTTTTTGTTTGTTTTGTTTTTGTTTGTTTTTTGAGATAGAGTCTTGCGCTGTTGCCAGGCTGGAGTGCAGTGGCGCGATCTTGGCTCACTGCAAGCTCCGCCTCCCAGGTTCACACCATTCTCCTGCCTCAGCCTTCTGAGTAGCTGGGACTACAGGTGCCCGTCACCACGCCCGGCTAATTTTTTGTATTTTTAGTAGAGGTGGGGTTTCACTGTGTTAGCTAGGATGGTCTTGATCTCCTGACCTCGTGATCTGCCCACCTTGGCCTCCCAAAGTTCTGGGATTACAGGTGTGAGCCACCGTGCCCGGCCTTTTTTTTTTTTTTAAAAAAAAAAACAGAATCTGGCTCTGTTGCCCGGTCTGGAGTGCAGTGGTATGATCTCAACTCACTGCAACACACCTCCTGGACTCAACCCATCCTCCCGCCTCACCCTCCTGAGTAGCTGGGATGACAAGTGCACACCACCACGCCCAGCTAATTTTTGTATTTTTAATAGAGGCAGGGTTTTGCCATGTTGCCCAGGCTGATCTTGAATTCTTCAGCTCAAGCAGTCTACCTGCCTTGGCCTCCCAAAGTGTTGGGATTGCAGGCATGGGTCATTGTGCCTGACCTAAATTAATTTCTTAATTCATGGTCTATGTCCAGTTATTTGTGTAACAAGTTTAAAAAGAAGTAAAACTTTAGATATCATTTCACTCTTTTCTCCTTAATCATTCCTTAATCCTAATCAGTTCTATTTATATTAAGCCCTGATCTTATCTTTAGACTTTGATTAAAATGTTTACTTTAAAGCCGGGCACAGTGGTGTAATCCCAGGTACTTGGGAGGCTGAGGTGGGAGGTTGCTTGAGCCTGGGAGTTTGAGGCTCTTGTGTGCAATGATTGTACCTGTGAATAGCCACTGCACTCCAGCCTGGGCAACATAGTGAGACCCTGTCCCGAAAAAAAAAAAAAGTTTATTCTTTTTTTTTTTTTGACATGGAATCTAGCTCTGTCGCCCAGGCTGGAGTGCAGTGGCGCGATCTCCACTCACGGCAAGCTCCGCCTCCCGGGTTCATGCCATTCTCCTGCCTCAGCCTCCCGAGTAGCTGAGACTACAGGCGCCCGCCACCATGCCCGGCAATTTTTTTGTATTTTTTTAGTAGAGATGGAATTTCACCATGTTAGCCAGGATGGTCTCGATCTCCTGACCTTGTGATCCGCCCACCTCAGCCTCCCAAAGTACTGGGATTATAGGCGTGAGTCAAAAAAAAGTTTATTCTTAACTCACTCACCCTTAGTATAATCTTACATGTCCTGGGGCTCAGATTGTCTGTTTTTCCAACTGAAATGGCATTGAAATGCTTCTTGATTGCTTCTCTCACCTGTCATGAGCTTAGTTTCATAGACTCTTCATTCACCGTTACAAAAGAGCCAGGCAGGTGTCATTTGGAAAAGTATATACAATCTCATTTCATTTCTTAAAAATCCAGGTCTGTAAGAAGTGAGTTAAATTCACAACAATCCCAGTTAAAAGATATTTGCTCATAAATAGGGACATAGTCCTTTGAAGTGACTTAAAGATTTGAACATATATTTTTAATATTTTCATTTTGATCCTGAGTTTTATTTAATTATTCTTTTGTTTGATTTAGTCTCTTGATTGTTGAGAAGTGATTCGTCTAGATTAAAAAGGTTCCTTTCGGGCTGGGCGCGGGGGCTCACGCCTGTAATCCCAGCACTTTTGGAGGACAAGTCGGTCGGATCACAACGTCAGGAGTTCGAGACCAGCCTGGCCAGCATGGTAAAACCCTGTCTCTACTAAAAGATAAAAAAAATTAGCCAGACGTGGTGGTGTGTACCTGTAATCCCAGCTAATCGGGAAGCTGAGGCAGGAGAATCACTTGAACCTGGGAGATGGAGGTTGAAGTGAGCCAAGATTGCACCATTGCGCTCCAGCCTGGGCAACAGGACGAGACTCCGTCTCAAAAAAAAAAAAAAGATTCCTTTCTGGCCAGGTGCAGTGGCTTATGCCTGTAATCTCAGTACTTTGGGAGGCCAAGGCAGGAGGATTCCTTGTACCCAGGATTTCTAGGCTGCAGTGAGCTATGATCTTGCTACTGATTTCCAGCCTGGGCAGCAGAGCGAGACCCTGTTTCTTTAAAAAAAAAAAAAAAAAAAAAAAAAGGCCGGGTGCTGTGGCTCAAGCCTGTAATCCCAGTACTTTGGGAGGCCAAGACGGGCGGATCATGAGGTCAGGAGATCGAGACCATCCTGGCTAACACGGTGAAACCCCGTCTCTACTAAAAAATACAAAAAACTAGCCGGGCGAGGTGGCAGGCACCTGTAGTCCCAGCTACTCGGGAGGCTGAGGCAGGAGAATGGTGTAAACCTGGGAGGCAGAGCTTGCAGTCAGCTGAGATCTGGCCATTGCACTCCAGCCTGGGTGACAGAGCAAGACTCCGTCTCAAAAAAAAAGAAAAAATTAAATTAAATTAAAAAATAAAAAATAAAAAAACGAGGTTTGTTGCCTAGTTTGTTACCTAAAATAGTAGATTTTAACTTTGAATTTTATTTATTTATTTTTGAGATGGAGTCTCATTCTGTCACTCCACCTGGAGTGCAGTGGCATAATCTTGGCTCACTGTAACCTCCACCTCCTGCGTTCAAGTGATTCAGCCTTCCGAGTACCTGGGGCTACAGATGCCCGCTCCTGTGCCTGGCTGATTTTTGTATTTTTAGTAGACATGGGGTTTTGCCATGTTGACTAGGCCAGTCTCGAACTCCTGACCTCAGGCAATCCACCTGCCTCAGCCTCCGAAAGTGCTGGGATTACAGGTGTGAGCTACCATGCCTGGCCCAGGATTTCACACTGTTTTGAAGATTTTTTTTTTATTATGGAAAATTTAAACCAAAGTAGAGATTTATAAGCACTCGAGTACCTCTCACCCACTTACAACAATTGTCAATGCCTCAAAGCAGATCTGAGTATATCATAAGTATGATAAGTAGTTCAGTATATGTAGTGAACAGATGAGGTTTTTTCTTTTTTTGTTGTTGTTGTTGTTGTTGTTTGAGACAGAGTCTTGCTCTGTCGCCCAGGCTGGAGTTCAATGGCATGGCACAATCTCAGCTCACTACAACCTCTGCCTCCGGGTTCAAGCAGTTCTCCTGGCTCAGTCTCCTGAGTAGTTGGGATTACAGATGCGGGCCACCACACCCAGCTAATTTTTGTATTTTTTAGTAGGGTGGAATTTCACCATGTTTGTCAGGCTGGTCTTGAATTCCTGACCTCGTGATCCGCCCGCCTCGGCCTCCAAAAGTGCTGGGATTACAGGCATGAGCCACCGTGCCTGGCCCAGATGAGGTAGTTTTTAAAACCATAATTCTATTATCATGACTGACAAAACGGACAATAAATCTTTAATATCATATATAGTCAGGCCTGCTTAGTGATAGGGATATGTCCTAAGAAATGTGTCATTAGACAATTTTGTTGTGTGATCATAGGGTATACTTAGACAAAAGTAGCCTAGTACACACTGAGGCTATGTGATATGGCCTTCTGCTTCTAGGCTGCAAACCTGTACAAAAGGATTGCTTGAGCCTAGGAGTTCAAGGCTATTGTGTGCACTGATTGCACCTGTGAATAGCCACTGCACTCCAGCCTAGGCAACATAGTGAGACCCTGTCTCTAAAAAGAAGTGTTGCCATACTGAATACTGCAGTACTGAATACAGAATGTGACTACACTGAATACTGTAGGCAGTTTTAACACAATGGTATTTATATATATAAACATATCTAAACATTGAAAAGGTACAGTAAAAATACAGTATAAAAGATTTTTTAAAATAGTAAGTGTGGGGCACTTACCATGAATGGAGCTTACAGGACTGGAAGTTTTTGCCCCAGGGGAGTCACTGAGTGGGTGGTGAGTTGATTTGAAGGCCTCGGACATTACTATACACTACTGTAGACTTTATAAACACTGTACACTTAGGCTATACTAAATTTATTAAAAGTATTTTTTCCTCCATAATAAATTAACCATAGCTTATTGTAATGTTTTTATTTTATGAACTTAAAAAAATTAAAACCTTTTTGACTCTTGTAATCACACTTGGCTTAAGAGACATACAGTGGCATAATCATAGCTCACTGCAACCTCAAAGTCCTGAGCTCAAAGAATTCTCCAACCTCAGCCCCTGAGTACTGGAACTACAGGCATGAGCCACTGTACCAGCTAATTTATTTTTTAGTTTTTGTAGAAATGGAGTCTCTGTTACCCAGACTGGAGTGCAGTGGTGCCATCTTGGCTGACTGCAGCCTCTGCCTCCTGGGTTCAGGCATTTTTCCTGCCTCAGCCTCCTGAGTAGCTGGCACAACAGGCGTGTACCACCATACCTGATTAATTTTTGTGTTTTTAGTAGAGATGGAGTTTCACCACGTTGCCCAGGCTGGTCTTGCCCTCCTGAGCTCAAGCAATCCGCCTGCCTCTGCCTCCCAAAGTGCTGGGTTTACAGGTGTGAGCAACTGCGCCTGGCCTAATTTTTTTTATTTATAAAATGGAGACATGGTCTTACTATGTTGCCCAGGCTGGTCTCAAACTCCTGGCCTCAATCGATCCTCCCACCTCAGCTTGCCAGAGTGCTAGGATTACAGGTGTGAGCTACTGTGCTCGGCCAAGATTTTTTCTATTGAAAAATTTTGAAGTTTATTTTTTACTCTTTAAATTTTCTTTTTTCTTTAAACTAAGACACAACATATACATTAGTCTAGGCCTACATAGGGTCAGGATCATCAATATCTCTGTCCTTCACCTCCTGTTCTCCTGGAAGGTCTTCAGGGGCAATACCATGCTTGGAGCTGTCATCTCTTACAACAATGCCTTCTTCTGGAATAACTCCTGAAGGACCTGCCTGAGGCTGTTTTATAGTTATTTTTTTTAATAAGTAGGAGTATACTCTAAAATAACGATAAAAAACATGGTATAGTAAATACATAAACCAGTAACAGTTGTTTATTATTATCAAGTATTATGTACTGTATATAATTGTATGGGCTAGATTTTATATGACTGGCAGTGCAGTAGGTGTGTTTACACAATTGTCACCATAAACACCTGAGTAATGTATGGACTATGATGTCATGATGTCTCTAGGTCACAGAAATTTTTCAGCTCCATTATAATCTTATGGGCACACCATGGTATATGCAGTCTGTCATTAACCTGAATGCCATTATGTGGCATCTGACTATATTATCTATCCCATGTTTAAATTTACTTGATAATCTCGAATATGTCTTTTCTATAGTTTTTCTAAAAATCTCTATCCAATCAAGGTCCGCCACACATTGCATTTTGGTTGATATATAAATCTTTCTCTTTTTATGGTGTGATCACAGCTCTCTGCAGCCTTGACCTCCCAGGTTCAAGTGATCCTTCTACCTCAGCCTCCTGAGTAGCTGGGACTACAGGTGTGCACCACCAGGCCTGGTTAATTTTTTTTTTTTCATTTTTTCATAAAGACAGGGCCTCACTTTGTTGCCCAAGCTGGTCTCAAACTCCTGTACTCAAGCAATCCTACCTTGACCTCCCAAAGTGCTGGGATTACAGGAAGAGCTACCATGCCTGGCCTATAAGTCTGTCTTAATCTATAAAAGTTTCCTTGCGCCCATTCTTTTTCATGCCCTTTATTTATTGCGGAAACTAGATCATTTGTCTGGTAGAACCTGTTCTATTCTGGTTTCAGTTGATTACATCTTTTTGGTATTCAAACATTTCTGACCGTGATTTAAAGTAAGTGCAGATTTTACAGCAAGGTTATACATGCACACACCCATATGAAGTTGGAATGAAAATTTAATGAACTACCTTTACTCTTACTGTGTGCAGTGCACTCTTCTTTTCTTTTCTTTTTCTTTTTTTTTTTTTGGAGGCAGAGTCTCAGCCTGTCATCCAGGATGGAGTGCAATGGCGTGATCTTGGCTCACTGCAATCTCCACCTCCTTGATTCAAGTGATTCTCCTGCCTCAGCCTCCCAAGTAGCTGGGATTACAGGTGCACACCACCACGCCCAGCTAATTTTTGTATTTTTAGTAGAGACAGGGTTTCACCAGGTTGACCAGACTGATCTCGAACTCCTGACCTCAGGTGATACACCCACCTCGTCCTCCCAAAGTGCTGGGATTACAGGCGTGAGCCACTGCGCCCGGCCGCAATGCACTCTTGATATATTCTATTGTATTCTATTTTTAAAAGATGATTGAGACTCACTGTATTGATTTTATAGCCTAGTAATTAATAATAGGTTGTAATCGACACTCTGAAAAACACAGATAAGGAGTGTTTTTAGATGAGTCGCTGTTTAGTATGCTGCTGCACTGTATCTTGCTAGTTCTTGGCCTTAGTTCTATCCCAGCTTGCCTGTGAAATATGAAATAATGAAACACATCTGTTAGTAATGATGCCTTTCTCAAAAGATTGGTCCATGCTCCCCTGGCAGAATCTATGAGAATCTGATGTGTGGGGTGGGCTGTAGTGTGAAAATGCTCACTGGAGACCCCAATAGTCCCCCTGGGGCCGTGTACCCACCATCCTCTCTCACTATTGGGATGAATAGAATGTGTAGAAGACCTGCTTTCTCCTCACTTTCTATAATGTCAAACTGTTCTTTTTGACTTTGTAGTATTTATTTTAAAAACATAGTAAATAACTCCCTAAAGAAAATGAACATACTGACTACTAATATAAAAGTCAGTTTATTGTAAAAATAAGGCTTATTTAAAAAATTAAGGCATAGGCTGGGTGCGGTGGCTTATACCTGTAATCCAAGGCAGGTGGATTACCTGAAGTCAGGAGTTGGAGACCAGCCTGGCCACATGGTGAAACCCTGTCTCTACTAAAAATACAAAATTAGCCAGGTATGGTGGCACATGCCTGTAGTCCCAGCTATTTTGGAGTCTGAGACCGGGGAATTGCTTGAACGTGGGAGGTGGAGGCTGCAGTGAGCCAAGATCGTGCCACTGCACTCCAGCCTGGGCAAGACAGAGCAAGACTCCGTCTCAAAAATAATAATAATAAGTAAAAAATAAATAAAAATAAATAAGGCATAAATGAATGACTGTTAAATTTTAGAGTATTATCTTTCTTTCTCCAGAGGAAAAGTTCCTGTATTTTTCTTTTTCCAGAGACGGTCTTGCTGTTGTGCTGCTAGAAACAAGCGGGTGCAAGTGTCTTTTTCATATAATGATTTCTTTTCCTCTGGGTAGATACCCAGTAGTGGGATTGTTTGGATCAAATGGTGGATCTACTTTTAGTTTTTTAAGGAATCTTCACACTGTTTTCCATAGTGGTTGTACTAGTTTACATTTTCACCAGCAGTGTAAAAGTGTTTCCTTTTCACCACGTCCATACCAACATGGAGGCTGGTCTCAAACTCCTCGGCTCAAACGATCCTCCCACCTCAGGTTTCCAAGTAGCTGGGAGACAAAGTCTTGCTCTGTCTACAAAGCCTACATCACACCATTGAAAAGGTCCTATTAACCATAGAACAGTAGGGTAGAGAGATGGTTTTCACTTAATTGGTCACATGTTAACTATAATAGAAATTTAAAATTAGCAGAAGAGTGAAAACTAGTTTTGATAGCTGGATTGTGAGCCCGTGCATTGTTTATAGTATGGAACACCGTATCGGCGATAAGAAGACTCAGTATATGAAAAGCACATGAAAAGATATCTAAGATATAGTAGGTGAAAAAAAAGCTAGTTGCAAAGCAGCAAACATAGTATGATTTTATATATCTTTGTGTACTTGTATTGCTTCTAATAAATTATTTACTATTAGAAATTGTTTTTAGTATTAAAAATGTTTAAACATGAATAAATATCAATAAGTGACTTTTAAGTCAGTCTCCATGATTTTTAGATAAGGATTTTTATATACATTTACAATGCATGTGTTCATTTTATAATTAATGAAATAAAGACCTTTACTTTGAAAAAAATGACCAGCAGAGGTGGAGTTGTTATAATATTAATGTACATACTCATATAATTTTCTTTCATATCTGTGTTCCTGCTTTAGGTTGCTTCAGGGAACTTTGTGCTCTGTGTTGGATGCTGCATGTCCGTGATAAGTTATCCCTTAGTTGCAGGCAATATCAGAAAGCAAGAGAAAATGTAAAGGGAGAAAAGGTATTTACCAGGGCAAAAATAAGAAAAATGAACACACATTACTTGGGAAATTATTGTTTAAAAGAAGATTTTATTGTTTGCAGCAAAACTTTCTTTTGAACTCATTCTGGTCTACCATCTAAACTAAAAAAGAAATGAATGTTTTTCAATATCCTTTTAGGACCTTGAAGTGGAGTTTGATTCTTGTATGATTGAGCACTGTCTTAGTGCAGTGGAATGGGCTTATAGAATGCTGCCTTTCTCTCGGTTCTTTAATATGGAAGAACTTATTCAGGATATAATTTTGAGCCTTATTGGAGAACTGCCACCAATCAGAAAGGTAATGTGCTTGTAGGTGAAAGTAAACTACATCAGAATCAGGGACTTTAAAAGATTTTTGTTTAATTTTAATTAAGGATGATATTGCCTTTCTTTGGCTTATTTCACTTAGCATAATATCTTCTGGGTTCAGAAAGATAAATACTGTAGGACCTCATTTATGTGTGGAATATAAAAATTTTAAACTCACAGAAGCAGAGAGTGGAATGGTGGTTGCCAGAGGTTGGGGATGTAGTGGAAATGGGGAGATCTTGGTCAAAGGGTACAACCTTTCAGTTATAAGATGAATTAAGTTCTAGGGATCCAATGTACAATGTAGTGACTATAGTTAATCGTAGTGTATTGTTTACCTGAAATTTGATAAGGGAGGATATTACAATAGTAACTGTGTGTATTGATGGATGTGCTAATTAATTTGACTGTGGAAATCAGCACAGAATGTATACGTATATTAAATCATCACATCGTACACCTTGAATATACACATGTTTTGTCAATTACGTGTTTTAAAATAAAAAAGTAAGTTGATACAAAACTCCTATTAGCAGACTCATGCTCAGGGAGAGGCTGTGACCTGACCTCAAAAGATTAGTAAGAAATATGCATTTATATTTTTAGTTAAAATAAAATATTTGTGGAATGGAAGAAAAAAGAATGTTGTTTCTCATAAAACTTAAAAAAATTTTTTTCTGAAGGTAGCAGAAATTTTCGTGAAAGCATTTCCCTATCCTGAGGATGTGAGGGTTCCTTTAAGAGACAAATATCACTCTCTTCACCAGAGACTCAGACACTGTGTTGTGAAAGGTATTATTTGTTGTTTCTCAGATAGCTAATAGATAAATTGCGGAAGATTCCCTTTTTGTTTTGAAAATATTTATTTACTGTTGCTTATGTGTCTATGTATTTCTGCCTCTTCCTCAAGATAGGAGTATGAGAAGGTAGAAACATTTCTCCATTGCAAAAAGACTAATCTCTTGCTTTGGAACCAGATGGAGCTGACTGTGGCTCATGGCTCTGTCAGTTAGTAACTGTGTGACTTTAGGCAAGTTGCTCAGTCTCTCTGAGCCTCATATCTTTATTTGTAAAGTGGGCATAGTATTACCTGCTTTATGATGTGTATTCAGAGAGGATTAAATAACATAATATAAAATGAGCATATAGTACTTTGTATATTGCAAGTATTTGTTGAAAACAAGTAACTTTCCTTTCCCTTTATGGTTATTTATGCTTCTAATTTTGTTCTTCAAAATTAGAATACACACATTTCTTATTGGGGTAAAACACATATAATATAAAATTTACCATTTTAGTCATTTAAAATATACAATTCATTGACATTAAGTACATTTACAACGTTGTGGAATTTTTAAAGAATTAAAATTACCCTGCTTTTTAGAACTATAATTCAGTATTTAAGTCCAGGTATGTCCAGTGATTTTGTATTATTCTATTAATATATTGTATTTGTGATTTGTCTTTTTCTTAATACTTTTTTTGACATCCTTTAAAATATTCTGTTTATGTATTAAATAATGTTTTAAAATTTTTCTATAGACAGCCTTGAAAACCTTCCCTTGCTATTGTTTCCTATTACTTGTAGTAAGAAAAATGTTCTTGATTTTTTTGACTAGAATTATACTCATTTTCTCTTATTCTCTACTATGTGAGAATGGAAAAAACATTGGTTATTCTTTTTATTAAATATAATTATCCTTCTGAGTTTTAAAACAGTTAAATCACTTAAAGTTTTTTTTTCCAGGGCATACTGTTTCTTCTGAGGTCTAGGTTCTATCTCTTTTATTGTGTTCTTTAATGGACCTTCTTTAGCTTCTGCAGCTCTACTTTAAAATACCTTTCCAGTAAATACTGAAGAAAACACGACCTGTAAGAATGTGGAAATAAGTCATGAGTTAGGTTTCTTGTCCCCAGGAGGGACCAGAGTTGGGTCTCCGTATGTCTCGAATTGAAACATTTTAATGAACACTAAGACTTTTTATTCTTTTCTTTCCAGGTCCCCAGACTGAGGAAATGATGTCTGTTGTCATGCATTCTATCCAGAAAGTGAGGGTGAAAGCTCTAAAACGTGTACAGAGAAATATAGGCTCTTTTGAATTGAATATATGGGAACCAATTGAAGAAGAGAAACCAGATGAGGCTCCAGGTTTTGACAGATTTTCCCTAGGGACTAGTTTGAGCAGAAGTACACTCACAGAACTTGGGAATTCTATGGTTCACAGTGATGCAGATACGGCAGATACATTCTCTGAAGCTTTGTCGTTTGAAGAAAAAAGTAGGATAAATATCTATCAAAGGTACAATTGAGATCTTTTAATAACAGGCATTCGCTTCCTTTGAAAAGTAGCTTTCAGGCATCTGATGAGCTGATTTCTGGTCCCAGCAACCCTCACAGATTGCACTATTAATAATATGAATGATAAGTGCCACCCCCTCCACTCATAAGAATATTAGGAGTATAAAATGAGACTGTACATTCGAAAATTTACTTTAAGTATTATTGATATATGAAATAATTTTGCCATCTGAAATTATAAAATCAGAGGAGTAGATGAAATTCTACGCTTCACTGGAGGACTTTCAGTTTTTTTAAGTAATCTTTAGACTTAAATAGTTTTGGGTTACTGAGTTAGCCATATTATTTTTAAGGAAAATTTTTCCTTAAATTTCCTTAATATTTTTAAGGGAAATATTTCAGGGAAGGAAATTGCCTCAAGCAGAAGGGATGGGATGCTTTCAGCCCAGGTGGCCAATACCTGTTCTCTTACTGAGGGAACTAAGGATCTGTGTTCTGCCCTAAGAACCACGTTAAGAAGAAACATTTAAAAGGAATTGTGGTTGGGCAGTTAAGGTATCTGCCTAACTGGTTTCATAGCAGGTAAAAGTGTTTAGAAAAAGTTCCTAATTTTGTGTGGTAAAACAAAAAAGGACAGTCTTGCTTGTTATACATGGTATTAGGGGAGCTGAGCGGGCAGATGCAAGAAAAGAAATCCTAAATTTTGTTGTGTATCAGTGGCTTGGAGTTTTTGTTGACTTTGTATTCCTAAAATCTGACCCATTAGAGGACTATTTTTTTTTTTTTACCCACAGAAAAATCATTCATGTTCTTTTATAGTGAAATTTCTGTGGACACATTTTAATCTCTTCTAATACAAATTTTCCCTTTTGATATTAATTTTTTTTTGATGTCGTAGAAATGTTCCACTCTTGAAAACACTTAGAAATCATTTAGTCCCACTCCCTCATTTGAAATATATGTAATCAAGGCACACAAAATATACATGACTTAATCATTGGAGAGAATTTTTCATGTCAATTCTAATATCAGTTTTAGTGATTAAATGATCTTTAATTCTGTCTTATTTTATTTTATTTTTTTGCTGTAGAAATGCCCCAAATCACATGGAATTAACATCGATTGGTAAGCTCACTGATAAAAAGAAAATGTGTAATCAGAAGGAAAATCCTACAAAGAAAGAAGATCATGAAAAGTTATCACAAAATACACTTCCTGTAATAGGTGTTTGGGAATTTGAACGTGACGATGATGAATATATTAAATTCCTTGATCTTTTTTTGAGTTACATTCTTGAAAGAGACCTACCTTATTCCAGGGATGCTGGAATTCCATTTCTAACCAGTTTTTCTGGAACGCTTAGAGAACATGAACTTAATTCTTTACTTTTTGATGTACATACAACATTAAAACGACGTCAGAGCAAAACTAAAAGCCAGAATGTGTTTAGAGCTGGTTCTTGCTTTGTTGTTGCTCCTGAGTCCTATGAATCAGAAAAATCATCCTCTTTAAATGATGAATATGGCATGCATTTAGAAAACCAGGAACTTTCATCATCGGTACTGGTTAATCAAGGGATCAAACCTTTTTTAGAATATCCTTTGAATGCAGTCAATAAGAATGAACGAATGAGTGGATTATTTGGTTTAAAACAAAAGTCAATTTACAAAATACAAGATGACACTAGAGAAAAATGTCTAATCCAGAGATCATCAAACAACATTTTTTGGACTCCCAAGTCCATTAAAACTAGAAGTTGTATTTTCAAAGCTATTCAGTGCAATGATATTAACCCTCAAGAAGATCTTCCTTTAGCACTAAACACATTTGGCAGTATAGGAAGACTGCTGGAATGGATGATAAGGTGGTCTAATAGAAGACTACTCTGTGATTCTGGTATAACTGAGTCGTCCTCTGAATACAGTCCAGTAATTCGTGTAAAGACCTCTACAGCTGCCATTCTTACATCATTATGGCTTTTGGAACAACCCTATTTTGCTACATATAAGGCAAAAAATGCCATTATTCAGGTAAGCATATCAATTGTTCATTACATACAAACGAGAATTCTCATTTTAGATTAAAACTATGTTTACATTTCCCATCTATTAAAGAATCATTAAATAATAGAAAATTAATGACAATGTTGATTATAATCAGTATCTCCTATTTTTTTCTTCTAGTGGTTCCTTTAATTCTTAACAATAGTTAAAGTGAACGTGCTTTTCAGAGAGGCTGTGAGGTCTTGAAGTTTTGTGTGTATTTATAAAAAAGAAAAAGGGGAAGGAGATAATTTTAGTGATATTACAAGTGGTATTACAGTTATATTATTTCTCTCTTCGGTTTCAGGTTTTGGTTCAGATGAAGGACTAGGTAGCTCTCTAGTTTTAATTACTGATGTCTCATCACGTCCATTAGTGGATTGTTTTTCTTATACTCTCAGGCCAGAAGAGGTTGAAGAATCAAACCCAGAAAGGCAGATGGGAGTCAGTAGAGGAGTTAGTGTTTAATTAACTATTCTTTCTTCCCTAGTCAATGGCAAGTGCCTTTATTCCAAAGTAGTTTATTCTAGGCTGAAGGATGTGAATGCGCGCATGTGTGTGTGTGTGTGTGTGTGTGTGTGAATTTGTTTTATTTTTTACTTATTTATTTTTTGAGACAGAATCTTGCTTTTTTTTTTTTTTTTTTTTTGAGATGGAGTCTCACTCTGTCACCCAGGCTGGAGTGTAGTAGCATGATCTCAGCTCACTGCAACCTCTGCCTCCTGAATTCAAGCAATTCTCCTGCCTCAGCCTTGCGAGTAGCTGGGACTACCGGTGCGTGCCACCACGCCTGACTAATTTTTGTATTTTTTAGTAGAGACGGGGTTTCACCGTATTCGCCAGGCTGGTCTTGAACTCCTGACCTCGTGATCCACCCACCTCGGCCTCCCAAAGTGCTGGGATTACAGGTGTGAGCCACTGCGCCTGGTCCAGAGTCTTGCTTTATCACCTAGGCTGGAGTGCAGTCTTAGGATCAGAGCTGCCTGTAGCCTTGACCTTCTGGGCTCACGTGATCCTTCCACCTGAATCTCCCAAGCAGCTGGGACCACAGGCTCATGCCACTATGCCTGGCTAATTTTTAAATTTTTTAGAATTTTTCTTTGTTACCCAAACTGGTCTCAAACTCCTGGGCTCAAGTAATCTTCCTACCTCAGCCTCTCAAAATGTTGGGATTATAGGCGTGAGCCACCACACCAGTCCTCTTTTTTTTTCCTTGAGATTGGTTTCTGTTATCATAAGGTATACAGTTTATATGATACTGTGATATTTGTCATCCTTGAAATTTGTATTTCTAGGTAATGTATATGGAAATTTTAATTGAGACAAAAGGGATACGTACCTTGTGTTTTTAGCTGCATGTATTTTTGTTTACTATGTCATTTTGAAATAACTACTGAATGTCTTTATGATATAGCAAAGGGAATGAAATGAGAATATTATAATTTTTTTGCCACTGTTTCGTGGCCTGAAAACAATGACAATATCCCTTGCAAATGTGTAAGGCTGATTTCTTTTGAATGCTATTTAGGTAGTCAGATTTGCTTTTCCAGTTAGAATAAAGACTTGATCATTGCTTCAGCAACAAATATTGAGTTGTGGAAATGCAGTAAATATTTGATAAATGAATAAGAGGATTATTCAGAATTCCTGTAGAAAGAATGAATAATTTTAAAATATGGTGAAAAATAAAGGGTTCAATAAATACTAAATACTGTAAATGGTTTGCTTTAGATGGTAGAGAATCGTGACACTCGGTGTCAGGTTGGACCCAGTATTGAGAGGGAGAGCAAATCAGATGCTGGCGGTTCAGTTGCAGTAGCAGCTCCAGGTGGAACAGAGGAAAGAAATGGTCAGAATAAATCTTGTCAAAATATCTTGAAGTAAGTTGCTGATTATACTCTTCTTTTCAATATAAGACACCTGGTTTGATGGCCTTTGGGTTTAAAGGGAAGAATCAAACCCTTGAAAGTTAAAGGAATGAGCATTTTTTGAAGTAGAGGAACAGGCAGTGAGCTTTCTGAGGTGCTTTAACAATTCATTGCAAATTGTATTTTTTCCCTCTTGGTCAAGCTTATATTTTCTGAGACAACAATTAATTCATCCTGAGAGATTCCTTTATCAATTTATTTCCCATATCAGAAGTTGAACTAATCCTTTCGTCCATTTTTGTATATGAAGCAATGCTAGGAGTAACATAGCTTTGAATCCCAAGGCAAAAGCCATTATAGCATGAATAGTCCTTTGTGAGAATGATAATTTTAGATAAGTTGAAATTATTCCAATCATTTGAATAAATAAAAACTAGGATGTTTAGTTATTTACTGAACAATCTTTTTTTTTTTTTTTTTTTTGGGATGGAGTTTCACTCTCGTTGCCCAGGCTGGAGTGCAATGGCACAATCTTGGCTCACCGCAACCTCCGCCTCCCAGGTTCAAGCAATTCTCCTGCCTCAGCCTCCCTAGTAACTGGGATTATAGGCATGTGCCACCACTCCCAGCTAATTTTGTATTTTTGGTAGAGACGGGGTTTCTCCATGTTGGTCAGGCTGGTCTTGAACTCCCGACCTCAGGTGATCCACCCGCCTCGGCCTCCCAAAGTGCTGGCATTACAGGCATGAGCCACGGAACCCGGCCTACTGAACAATCTTTAACTGAGCTTCTATGTATCAGAATTTTTTTAAGAAAGATTTTATAAATATAAAACCAAAGTTTGTTCTTTGTTTTTAAAAAACTGAATTAAGTCGAGATTGCGCCATTGCACTCCAGCCTGGGCGGCAGAGCGAGACTCCATCTCAAAAAAAAAACAAAAACAAAAACTGAATTATAATGTAAAGTAGCTCTTTATCTACAAGAGTAGTTGTAATTTTAGTTGCTGCATTTTTTTCAGTAGAATGCCAACTGAAGCAAAAAATCCTGATATAAAAGAAATCAATGTTGAGATTATTTCCGTCATTCATAATACTAAAAAAGAATTTATAGATATTGATGAGAATCTTTTAGAAGTACAAGCATTTACAAAAGAGGAAATGGATATGCACATATCAGACTATGAAGGTCAGTTTATTTAGATAATCTATTTTTTTGGCTTTATTAATTTGAAATTGGTAAATAATATTATCTGAGATAACTTATTTAGTCTTCCACGTAAGTGTGTTTACAGGAGCCTAAAATGAAAAATTAAGAGAATTAAATATTTATGAAACATTGAACATATTAACTCTAATTTTGGTTTTGATAAAACCAAGAAGATCTAAGGTATTTTTATGTTGGTGCTCTTTTACAATTGTTGGGCCTGTTGTGCTGCTTATGTAATAATTATGGTCTCTTAATTTCTGTAAAGCAATTCTACAAACCTCTCCCCAGCAGTCTTCCTTAAAACACAAACTCTCAGAGCACTACATAGAGTTAAACATACTGAATAATAAGGCCTCTCAAGGCTTATCTGGAATTTACCTGATGAAGATGGAATAGACTCCAGGTGTCTTCAAAGACTGTCTTTATAAAAAGGATAGAAAATATTTCTGTCATTATATTGTTTCTGGTAATATTCCCTGAGCCCCCTAAAAAGTCAATAGTTTAATTTTTTTAATGATCAGTTTTCTCTTCATCTTTCCTTATCGCTAGAAGACATTAAAGAATCTGTTGGAGGTTTCAGAAGTCCCAATCTTGGCATTTGCATGATGACTTTACCACAGCAGTTAGAAGAAGTAAGTCAATAAATAGTGGATACAATTATTCATCTTTCATTTTGTGTAGTGTTTAAATTATACATGTTTTTATTCATTGTTATTAAATATATCAAAGCAAGGCTAGCTCTTAAAAATGCACTATGGGTTGTAGAATATAGCCATGCTGTGTGGCATTTTTCTTTCCCTGAAATTCTAGTATAGTATAGTAACATGTCCAATAATTTCAGGCAATGAAATTTTCATGCCATAAACTGCTTCAGCAAATTTATTTAATCAAGAGTAGCAAACGTGTCCTTTATTTAAAAAGTATGGAAGTATGGCCAAGCATGGCAACTGATACCTGTAATCCCTGCACTTTGGGAGGCTGAGGCGGGAGGATTGCTTGAGCCCAGGAGTTTTGGACCAGCCTGCTCAAGAGAACAAGACTCCATCTCTACGAAAAATTAAAAAATAGCCAGGCATGGTGGCATGTGCCTATAGTAGTCTCAGCTACTTGGAAGGCTGAGGTGGGAGGATCATTTGACTTCAGGAGTTTGAGGCTGTAGTGAGCTCTATTGTGCTAGTACATTCCAGCCTGGGCAACAGAGTGAGACCCTGTCTTTAAAAAAAAAAAAATTAAAAAGTATATTTCAGCTGTACTTTTTATACATATATATGCTTTTGGTATTATTTTTCTCAAAACTCTATACATTGAATTTCCAGGGGGAACATAGACATTTCCAATTATTGTAACAGTTCTGTTTTTTGTTTTTTGTTTTTTTTTTTTGAGATGAGGGTCTTGCTCTTTTGCCCAAGCTGGAGTGCAGTGGCACAATCGTGGCTCACTGCAGCCTGGAATTCCTGGAATAAAGTCATCCTCTTGCCTCAGCCTCCCAAGTAGCTGGGTCCTACTATAGGTGCGCACCACTATGCCCAGCTAATTTTTTTAAAAACATTTTTTTGTAGAGACTGGGCTTTGCTATGTTGCTTAGGCTGGTCCTGAACTCCTAGCCTCAGCCTCTCAAAGTGCTGAAATTACAGGTGTGAGCCACTGTGCCCTATCTGTTGTAACAGTTCTTTATTATTATTATTTTTATGTTTGAGACAGTCTTGCTCTGTTGCCCAGGCTGAAGTGTAGTGGTGTGATCTTGGCTAACTGCAGCTTCAGCCTCCCAGGTTTAAGCAATTCTGCCTCAGCCTCCCAAGTAGCTTGGACTACAGGCATGCGGCACCATGCCTGACTAATTTTTTGTAATTTTTGTAGAGATAGAGTTTCACCATGTTGGCCAGGCTGATCTTGACCTCCTGACCTCAAGTGATCCACCTGCCTTGTAACAATTCTTTTAAAATGGATTCATTTTTCCTGGTTTTATAGTTGTTTTTGCAGGGAAATGAATAATCATGTAGTGTTATATGTATATAATTTACAGTGTGTTAGTCTATTGACACAATCTTGTCTTTGTAACTTAGCATGCTCAATAGCCCAGTGTGGCAGACTGGAGGCAGTTCACACAGTATAAAGATTTGGTCAGAGCAGGACTGGGAGTACATTTTACTGTGTGATTTCTCACTTGCTTGTAGACTGTTGTTACTCTGGTTAAGCAGCTAATATGAGACTGAAAATACTCAAGACAGTAATACCTATTTGTTTTACCTGTTTTCTTTTTGCATACTATCAATTTTAAAAGGAGTTCACAGAAGAGGTTCAGTGTCAAAGGGAAGAACCACTGGAGACAAATACGGAGGAAAAATCGACTGAACAGAAAGGGTAAGGGGGAAAAAAGTATGACAGTGATTGTCTCTGGTTACTTCAGTGAAGCTTTCAGCTTTTTTCCTTCATAATTTACAATACATGATTTAGGGTGGTATTGTGTTTCTACTGAAACTGTAACTTCAGCTTATAGTTATGGTAAAATGATTTTTGGTAAATGTTATACTTCTGTGTATTGATAGAGCAAAATAAATAATGATCTCTAAAATGCCTTTTGTTCTCTCATCACTATCAGCCTTATCAAAATAAAGCTGTAAATGGGTCAAAGCTTATTTAGCTGCTAATTAGGGAACCACTTTTCATACTTATTCCATATTTATTGAATCAAATAAAGAACCATTATGAATTATTTTATGTATGTATAAAATCTTTCACTGTCGTGGTGATTACTATACACTATTCATTAGGGCTATGATGTACACTTACACTGCCGGCTAGCTTATTGCTTCAAGGAGAGCTGAAGGCAGTTTTCATGTGTTGCAGTTTGAACATATTTCTAAATCTTTTTTTTTTTTTTTTTTTTTTTTTGAGACGGAGTCTCGCTCTGTCGCCGGGGCTGGAGTGCAGTGGCCAGATCTCAGCTCACTGCAAGCTCCGCCTCCCGGGTTTACGCCATTCTCCTGCCTCAGCCTCCCAAGTAACTGGGACTACAGGCGCCCGCCATCTCGCCCGGCTAGTTTTTTGTATTTTTTAGTAGAGACGGGGTTTCACCGTGTTCGCCAGGATGGTCTCGATCTTCTGACCTCGTGATCCACCCGTCTCGGCCTCCCAAAGTGCTGGGATTACAGGCTTGAGCCACCGCGCCCGGCCACTAAATCTTTAGAATTTTAGAAGTTCTAGAATTTTAGAATTCCCTTAGATAAGAAAGGCAACATGGCCGGGTGCGGTGGCTCATGCCTGTAATCTCAGCATTTTGGGAGGCCGAGGCGGGTGGATCATGAGATCAAGAGATCGAGACCGTCCTGGCTAACACGGTGAAACCCTGTCTCTACTAAAAATATAAAAAACTAGCTGGACGTGGTGGCGGGTGCCTATAGTTCCAGCTACTCAGGAGGCTGAGGCAGGAAAATGGCATGAACCGGGTAGGCGGAGCTTGCAGTGAGCCAAGATCGTGCCACTGCACTCCTGCCTGAGCGACAGAGCAAGACTCCGTTTCAAAAAAAAAAAAAGGCAACATAATTAGATTTTCTTTTTCTTTTCAGTATACAAATTTTGTTAGGTTTTCTGTGGACAATTACAAAGAATATATTTAATACTATGTGCCTTTACAAGTAATTTAGATACTTCTATTCATAAAAACGATTCCTTAGGAAAATTACCCAAGAAAAGAGAGAGATAAGACAAATACTAAACTTTACAGTTTCTTTTTTCTTGTTGTTGTTGTTTTTTTTTTTCGGAAACAGGGTCTTGCTCTGTTGCCCAGGGTAGAGTGCAGTGGTGCAATCTTGGCTCACTGCAACCTCCACCTCCCAGGATCAAGCCATCCTCCTGCCCCAGCCTCCTGAGTAGCTGGGACTGCAGGTGCGCACCACCATGCCTAGTTAATTTTTTTGTATTTCTCGTAAAGATGGGATTCACCATGTCACCTAGGCTGGTCTCAAACTCCTGAGCTCAGGAGATCCATCTGCCTCGGCCTCCCACAGTGCTGGCTGGGATCACAGGCGTGAGCCACCATGACCGGCCTCTTTACAGTTTCAAATGTGTCAGTGGGCTCTAGTGTTCTGAGCAAAGTGTCTGCCTCTTCTATAGGTGAAATTTGGGTCTTAGCTAACCTCATGTCCCCTCATTTTGGGTTCTGTTGTTTTCATTGCTGAGCAGTCAGCAGTATTTAAGTGGTGTTTTAAGTCATCCAGACATTTTTTTTTTGCTTTTGCTTAGGTCTGTTACTAATTGCTATGGAGACAAATGTAAACAGATTGTGATTATGAGCTAAACATTATAGAAGATTAGAGGATGTTTAGACTCTTAGATGGCTGAGCACAGATCACTCGTACCTTAGATAATGCAAAGAATATCTTGCTTCCTAATCACCTATTAATTTTTATTGATAGTATGATCGAAGCCTTTTCACATCCTGAGCATACCACACCTCAATCAATGCAAGTAGATACAAGTTCGGACATTTCTAGGTAAGAAGTTTTGCCTACTGTACCATTTAAAAATAGTTGTGTTTTACAAATCAGAGTGAAAATATGCCAACTGTACCATTTTTGAAACAATTGTTGCATTTTGACTAAAAACTAAGAAAATAAAAGCAACATAAAACACTGAAAGAACAGCATAAGCATGCATATCTGACATCTTTACTGAGTTTCCACTAGCGATTATATTTTAAAGTTATACAGAAACTATGTTAGAACAGTCTTTTCTGAAAAAAAGTAGTGATATATTATTGAAAGATGAAGTTGTTGCTCATTTTCAGCTTCTAAGTGATTTGTTACAGTGTTTGAAATGCTTTTAATTCTCTCATAGAACAGATTCATCCAGTTCTTTTGAACAGAGTGCTTAGTGTTTAGAAGTCTTGCCGAAATAGGAAGAAAATATAGCACAGCTTTACCTCAGAAAAAAATTTTCATAGTTAGAATCAATCTCCTTGAGACCTGTTGAAAGCAAAGCCCAATAAAGTTGTTTTAAAATGGGCAAATCTGTTTGTGCAAGGAGACCTTCACAAAATATTATTGTGTCTGCATGAGTGCTCACACCCATATCCGGCCCTTTCGTTGCACTCAGTTTAAAGAGCTTCTGAGCCTGGGCTGGGCTGTGCACATCCAGCTGTACCTACAGCTCAATTTACCCCTACACCTGCCCCTACTGTCCCAAGGCCTTCTTGAGTGCTAGTGACTTGTGCAAGCATGAATGCACCCACCCTGTGCCCAAGGGGACCTCTACAGCCCTAGAGCCCCTTGTGGCTTTACTAGGAATGCCTGAAGAGGAGCCAGCCTGAAACCCATGCCCTCTTCCATTACACTTCAGGAACCCAGTCCCCACAGGGTGCCTCCTAAACCTTCTTTGTCTCCAGCTCACTCTTTAGATTCCAGATCCCTGTCACTGGGCAACTAACTCGCTCGTCACCCAGCTAAGAAAGCTGGGGACAGTGGAGGCTGGTAGCAGCTGTGAGAAACATGATTCTCAAGGAGCAACACTCAAAGCTTTCACTTTGGCAAAAAAAGAAAAGCCAGATCAATTGTAATGCCAATTTTTTTTTTTTTTTTTTTGAGACGGAGTCTCGCTCTATTGCCCAGGTTGAAGTGCCGTGGCCGGATCTCAGCTCACTGCAAGCTCCGCCTCCCGGGTTCACGCCATTCTCCTGCCTCAGCCTCCCGAGTAGCTGGGACTACAGGCGCCAGCCACCTCGCCTGGCTAGTTTTTTTTTTGTATTTTTTAGTAGAGACGGGGTTTCACCGTGTTAGCCAGGATGGTCTCGATCTCCTGACCTCGTGATCCATCCGTCTCGGCCTCCCAAAGTGCTGGGATTACAGGCTTGAGCCACCACGCCCGGCCTGTAATGCCTATTTTTTTGTGAATTTGCCAAATAAAGCTTTTTATTGGGTGTGTTAGATGCTCAGTAAAAGGCAAATATAATTGCCAGATGGGAATGAGTGTAAACCTAAATAAGTCTATATGAAATTTAGTATGTTCTTTTATTTTTTGGAAATAATGATCTATTTGAATCTGATAATTGCCTGCTCTGTTGCTTAGTTTATAAAATGTAGAAAACTTTGAGTATCTGCTATGTTTGAGATAGTCATTTTGTTATGAGTCATTTGTTTGAGATAGTCAATTCCCCAACAGTCATTTTGTTAAAAAAAAAAAAAAAACAGCTAAATACCTTGCTTTGATCCTTAATTTTTGTTTGTAAATAAGCATTTTTATTAGGGTTTATAATACATTTAAACTCTGAGGTTTGCTTGGAAATGAAATGTTCACAGTACTGTTGTTTCACATTTAATGATAATAAACAGTAGTTTTCTCTACTGATCCTAGAATTAAATTTTTTAATCCTATTTTTTCCCTAGTTTTCTTAACTCTATGCTGGTTCATTAATTTTAGTCAAAAACATATTTCTAAACAAAATTACAAATTATGAAGTCTGTACAATTAGTCAGAATGATTCCACAGGTCTCAAATTTAGATGTCCACAGGGACCAGGCAAGTAAAATACATGTCAGCTCTTGGGTTTGCAACACCCTGTGAAGGAGCTCATCACTGACTAGACAGTCCCTTAATAAAGATGAAAATTGAGCTGATGACGAATGTGTCTGGGGGCTGACGGGCACTAGAGAGAAAGGCTTTAGGGTTTAAATTTCTAGAAAACTACCAGAATAACCTTTAAATTGGAAGACAAAAGTGGGATCAGAATATTCAGATCATAGACATTCAGTTTGTTTTTTGTCAATTAATGCATGTTTTTTATTTAAATGCTTTCCACATAGTGCACAGATTTCTACATATAAAGACAAATCTTCCTCAGTTCCACCTCTGATATCATCAAATGGAGTCAGTGTTGCTTCACAACCACCTGTTCCAACACCTCAGAAGACCCAGAGAAATGAATGCAGGGCTCAGTTACCAGATTGTTCAGAGTCCGTTAGGCAGATGCTCCAAGATGAAATGTTTAAATTAGTTCAGGTAAGCACATCTCTATAAAAGTAAATCTACACATAGTGTACATGTAGGGTTTTAAAATATTAACAGATTTCTAGAAATTGACAAGTTAAAATTATATCACAAGCATTTCTCTGCTTTGGGTACTTTTCATTCAAATGTTTGTAACTGATTGGGCTCAGTGGCCCACATTTGTAATCCCAGCACTTTGGGAGGTCAAGGTAGGAGGATTGGTTGAGGCCAGGAGTTTGAAACCAGCTTGGGCAACATAGTGAGACCGCCAACTCTACTAGGAAAAAAAAAGTTCATAACTCTAGGGCCTAGAGGTCTAGGCTAAGCTACCTACTTCTTACAATGACTTCTTTTTACTGAGCTCTTTGGGATGCAGCTGCTTACAAAAGTGAGGTGGGGAGTAATCAAACCAGATCAGTGGGCTCCTACTCAGAAGTATCCAAGGCTTATTTTCCAGCTGACACTATCACATATTTCTTATCCATATTTCTTGTACTTGAGTTGAAACTGTCAGCTGCATTTCAAATTACTGTTCACTTTGACTTTCATCATACCTGGCTATCCTTTTTTTCTGTTTACCAACAATGGTTAATTATTTACCTTTTTAGAAACATTAGTTTCCCTCAGATCTAAACCTCTGCTCATTTTTCCTGCATTCACTTCCATATCCTTTTATGTGATGTAATATATACCATCATATTGATGATTATCGGCACTGAGGCAGGAGAATGGCGTGAACCCGGGAGGCGGAGCTTGCAGTGAGCTGAGATCCGGCCACGGCACTCCAACCTGGGCGACAGAGCGAGACTCCATCTCAAAAAAAAAAAAAAAAAAAAAAAATTTTATTTTTTGAGACAGAGTCTCACCCTGTCACCCAGGCTGGAGTGCAGTTGCGCGATCTCGGCTCACTGCAACCTCTGCCTCCCAGGTTCAAGCGTCTCCTGCCTCAGCCTCCTGAGTAGCTGGGATTATAGGCATGTGCCACCCTGCCTGGCTAATTTTTATATTTTTAGTAGAGATGGAGTTTCACCATATTGGCGGGGCTGGTCTTAAACTCCTGACCTCAGGTGATCTGCCCGCCTCGGCCTCCCAAAGTGCTAGGATTACAGGTGTGAGCTACCGCACCGGCTGTACTAATTTTCTCTTTGAACTTATGGGGCTTGATGAGAGTAGTTGTTCAGCATGTCCCCCTGTCCCATGAAACTTACTGAAACTGATTTTATTCTTATTCTCCCTAGTCCCTTCTTTTCTTTTTCTGTTTAGTAGCACCACCTATTCTACCAGTTTAATGTTTTAGAGCCATCTCTCAAACTGTTAGATGGATTACTTGGGGACTTTACTGGTCACTGTCCTATATATTTAACAAGTTCTCCAGATAATTCTGATGCACACAAAAGATTAAGAATCACTATCTTCAAAAGTCATCTTTGCCGTCTTTCACAACCCTTACCCAGTGTTTTACTATGCCCTCTTGAATTTTTTGCCAATACTATATGTCAGTATAGTCACTTGCTATTTCTATAGCAGTGGGTAACCTTAGATTCTTAGTTTCATACTTCCATTGTCATCTATTTGCATTTTCTAGGATACTTTCTTCAGGTATTATTTTAATAATATTAATCACCTGTTTAAAAATCTTCAGTAAACTTCAGGAATTTGTATAATATATGATATCAATCTTGTTTTAAAAATATAAAGAAGACAGGCTCTTTATATTTTTAAATTTTATAAGAGGTGGCTCACACCTGTAATCCTAGTGCTTTGGGTGGCTGAGGTGGGAGGATTGCTTGAGGCTAGGAGTTTGAGACCAGCCTGGGCAACATAGCAAGACCTCATCTCTACAAAACAAACAAACAAACAAACAAAACACCCAAAAAGCAAACCATTATCCAGGCATGGTAGCACATGCCTATAGTCTCAGCTACTCCGCAGGCTGAGGTGGGAGGATGCTTTGAGCCCAGGAATTTGAGGTTACAGTGGGCTGTGATCAGTCCACTGCACTCCAGCCTGGGTACCATGGTGAGACCTTGTCTTTTAGATAGAACAGATAGAATGAATAGATAGATAGATAGATAGATAGATAGATAGATAGATAGATAGTAAGCAAGAGAAAGGAAATATACTAAAATGTCAATGCTTATTATTTTTGAGGGTAGGATTATGAATAATATTTATTTTATTTTTAAAATTTCTGGTTTTTCCTGTATTTGCTTTAAAATAATTAAAAGAAAACTGCATTTTTAAAAACCTGCACTGTTTCCCTATTGGTTTGTTCTATCAAATGCAAATTTTTCTGTTGGCCTTCAAAAACTTCACTTTGAAGTCTTTACCTTCCCTCCTTTCCTGCCTTACTTTCACAAGTCTAGTGGTTCTCAAAGTATGATGCCTGGACGAGTAGTATCAGCATCACTTAGACCTTGGAAATACAAATTCTCAGGCCCCGATCCTAGACCTGTTGAATCAGAAACTTGGGATAGGGATCAGCAGAGTGGTTCAAGTCCTCCAGGTAATTCTGGTGCATGCCAAAGTTTGAGAACTTCCGCACTAGCCTATCTTTTCATTATTCCTGCTGTAAATCTCCTGTTCCTGCTAAGCCAATGTCTGTGCTAGTGCTTCCCAAGATTTTCTGGACATTGAAATAACCTGGTCGTCTTAATGAATACAGATGCTGGTTCCCATCCCCAGACATTGCGATGTTATTGATAGGGGGTGACCTGGTCATTGGGACTTATAGATATTTCTCAGATGATTGTAATGTGCAGCATAGTTTGGGGACAACTGGTGTCTGACTTTTCTTTCACCTAATCAGCCTTTCCAAGGGAATTCCTTGCTCTTCACCTGTGTACTGCTTTCTGCTCATTCCTGAAAACTGTTCAAAATATACTTATTCTGGGAATCTGTCTTTTTTTTTTTTTTTTTTTTTAGAGACAGAATCTCACTCTGTCACCAGGCTGGAGTGCAGTGGCACGATCTCGGCTCACTGCAACCTTACCTCCCTGGTTCAAGCGATTCTCCTGCCTCAGCTTTCTGAGTAGCTGGGACTATAGGTGCGTGCCACCACACCCAGCTAATTTTTGTATTTTTAGTAGAGATGGGGTTTCATCATGTTGGCCAGGATGGTCTCAATCTCTTGACCTTGTGATCCACCCTCTGCAGCCTCCCAAAGTGCTGAGATTACAGGCGTGAGCCACTGCACCTGGCCTATTCTGGGAATCTGTCTTTATCCCACTCCTTTGATCCCTGGGATGTTTATGGAAACCGAATACTGTAAACTGTTTACAAATAGTTCCAAGTTTCATTCGCAAGTGAGTATTCATATGCCCGGTTGACAGGAAGTTATCATTTTTTTCCTCTCCCTTTAAAAAAAAAAAAAAATTCCCTGACTATGCCTCCTGCTCAGCATTCATGATTCTCATAGATACTAAGACAAAGGTGTGACTATTATAGAGTACTCTTATGATTATGTTGATTCCTTAGTTTTTTGTTATATTTTAAGATATTGCTTCAATTTTTGTTTTATTCAAGCTGCAACAGATCAACTTCATGAGCCTAATGCAAATAGTAGGATCATCCTTTGCTAATCTCCCAGATATACAACAACTTGTACAGCAGTCTCAGTCTGTGCATTTAGGGGGAAGCCAAGAATCAAATCTAAGAGGATGTGGTGATGTTGAAGACAGCAACAAAAATCTTAAGGAGAGATTTTTTGTTAAGCCACAGTCAATGGGAGAGAACACCAGAGAGCCTCGCAAGAACAGCCCACACTGCCGTGAAAGAACTATCCCATCTGGTCAAAATAGTACTGGAAATGTACAGGTAATGTATGTAAAAATACCTTTAATGGCTGGACGTGGTGGCTCATGTCCCAGCACTATGGCAGGCCGCACCTGAGGTTGGGAGTTCGAGAGCAGCCTGGCCAACATGGTGAAACCCTAGCTCTACTAAAAATACAAAAGTTAGCCAGGTGTGGTGGTGCATGCCTGTAATCCCAGTTATTCAGGAGGCTGAGGCAGGAGAATTGCTTGAACTCATGAGGTGGAGGTTGCAGTGAGCCGAAATCATGTCACTACACTCCAGCCTGGGTGACAGAGCGAGACTCTGTCTCAGAAAATAATAATAATAATAATAATGTCCTGAGCAGTTCAATAGTCGTCGTGTTTTTTGTTTTTGTTGAGTAAATACTTTTTTTTTTTTAAGCAGTTACTACATTCTACCCGCTGCAAAACATACTGAATGCCATTTACGAAGTAAGGAATTTCTAATATATTCTAAACTTACATAATATCTTTTTTCTCTTCCAGAAAGTTCTACATGGGAGCATTCCTTTATGTCCATTAAATGGCCAGCCCCAGAAAAGAGGACCAATTCCATCATCTCAAAACTTACCATCTACTTCGTTTTATCCAGCTCCTGCTGGAAATACTCACCTCTGCCTTTTGTCCACACCTTCTGTTTTTCAGAAGGCACCTAGACTTATCCCACATGCAAAAACATTTAGTCTTGGTGATGGCTTTCCTTTGCTTCAGTTTAAGCCTAAACAAGAATTCAAGCCCCTTTTCTTACATGCAGGAAGTATTCCACAAGTTCCCTTCAGGCCTCTGCCACAACCAAGAGAGGCTTGGGGATTATCTGACTCCTTCCAACCTGCTCTGCCACAGAGAGTAGCACAAACTCCTCCAGCATCCCATTTGAATGTAAGCCAGTATAATACTGAAGCCAAAAAAAAAGAAGTTAAGCAGAAGACATGGGCAGAAACTGTAATTACAGAAATTCCTAAGCATGTAAACTTGGATCAATATGTTGGACAAGAAAATCTGACACCTCCACAGGACTCTTCAGTGTTTATAAAACCAGAAAAACTATTTGATGTTAAGCCAGGGCCCCTTGAGATATCTCCTCACCATTCCTTTGGACTTCCGTTACTATACTTGCCACTTAAACCTCCTAATATGTTTCCATCAACCTCAAGAGCATCTATTACAGTTCCCTCAACACCTATCCAACCTATAGCAGAAGAAAGAAAATACCCAAGATTGTCATTACTTCATCCACATTTGTCCCCAGAAAATACGGTAATGAATTTTTGTATAGTAATGCAAAAGCAGTGTCCTGCATTTTTTTCATACCATAAGTACCGTATGGTCAGTGAAAAGCTCTTTTACATAAAAAAAATGCTTGTTATAGAAAATAGCATGTAAAAATTAGGTTTAAAATAATGATTGTAGCTGGGCATGGTGGCTCATGCCTATAATCCCAATACTTTGGGAGGCCAAGATGGGAGGATCCCTTGATCCCAGGAGTTTGAGACCAGCCTGGGTAGCATAGGGAGAAGCTGTCTCTATTTTTAAAAAATTGTGTATTTTAAAGGTTTTAGGTCTTTCTATCAATACTGGAGTTTACTAGACTCTTTCGTAGATATTTCTGCTGCTCTAGAAAGAAATAAGCAGTAAAATTACCAGGTACTTTGTGTAAGATTTAAACACGCGGAAAAAAAAAGGCAAAAAAATGACCAGATGCTTTTGTTTATGTGCGTGTAGAGAGGAGAGCAAGTGAACACACATATTGTTTGAGGTTCCTAGCAGTTATTGTATGATCTTCAAATCTTTGACAGGTTAAATTTGTTAAATAGACCCAGATCTGTGATTAGTAGCACATATATTAAAATGGTAGTTTTATAGACCCACCAAGTCCTCTTTAAAAGTATAACTTTTGATTTATGAAATTAAAATGGTTTAGGCTCTAGTTTTGAGGAGAGCAGTGCTATCTTAGGGAGATAATTGAGTAATACATTCTCAGGTGTACTTTTATGATTTGAAGATGGTACTGGGAAAACAAACGGTTATTCCTTAGAAAAAATACTTAACCCTGCTTCCTTTTCTTCTGAAGATAACATGAACCGAAGAAGAACCCCAGGTTTTTACCATTCAATTCCCAAGGCTTCAGGGATTTTCAGCATATTGCTGGTCTTTTCCATCTGTGGTCTCTGTGCCTCTGCATCTTCCCTGTTGCAAATAATTTTAAGTTAAATGCTGGACATTATATAATTTCATTTATAAGACGAAAGGTTTTTTTTTTTTGGTTTTTTGTTTGTTTTTTTTAATATGAGATAGAGCCTCACCCTGTCACCAGGCTGGAGTGTAATGGCGTAATCTCAGCTCACTGCAACCTCTGCCTCCCGGAATCAAGTGATTCTCCTGCCTCAGCCTCCCAAGTAGCTGGGATTACAGGCATGCACCACCATGGCTGGCTAATTTTTTGTATCTTTAGTAGAGACAGGGTTCCACCATGTTGGCCAGGCTGTTCTCGAACTCCTGACCTTGTGATCCGCCCACCTCGACCTCCCAAAGTGCTGGGATTACAGGCGTGAGCCACCGCGCCTGACCAGAGGAAAGATTTTTAATATGGGAATGAAATTAGGAAGGTGAGAACTTCTAGCTTAATTTCTGAAATAGGATGACCCATTTGAAACTTTCAGCACTTTAAATCACTTTTTCTCTAAGATACGTATACTCATATTGCCAGTTTAAATCAATTTGTTATATTTAATTTGTTCTGTTGCACAGTTTAAAGAAATGGCATTTTTCCTCAGTCTTTTGTTAAAATATTACATAATTGAGTTTGCAGTTTGTCATTCTTATGCTTTGTTTCTTTCTTGTAGTGCAAAAAAACACAACTTATCCCACTTGAAAACCTCATTGCGTTTAAACAAAGCCAACAGAAACTAACACATAATTTATTTGAACAAGGTGATGCTGTACACCTTCAACTTCTAAAGGTCAAAATAGAACCACCTGAAGTAAGACAAGGAAAGGACAGTAAAAAAAGGCAAGATTTAAGTGAAATTTTATTTAATAATATCATATATCAGCAAGTTCATTATTATTTAAAATCACACGGTAATCTGGTTCAGTCTCCTAGGCTATACACAATTGCACATTCAGTTTTCAAGTGTCATGTATCTGAACATATTTTATGTGAGAAAAATTCCTATTTTGTGAGACAAATACTATAATATTTTCCCATCGTATTAAGGAATTCTTTCCTACCATTCGTAGACTGGAGGATTCTTTTACAGTGTCTATAGTAGAAGGAACAGTCATCATTTGCTTCTCAAATACTTGGTACAATATCCCATATGCAGTAGTCCTCCCTTATTCCCAGGAATACATGCCAAGACCTTCAGTGGATACCTGAAACTGCAGATAGTACTGAACCCTATTATATATTTTGTTTTTTTGTATACATACATACCAATGATAAAGTTTAAGTTATAGATTAGGCACAGTAAGCAATGCACAATAACTAGTAATAAAATATAACAATTATAACTATATTGTAAGGCAAGTTATGTGAATGTGATCTCTTTCCCTCTGTCTCTCAAAATATCTTATTGCACTGAACTCATCTATTTTCGAACCATGGTTGAACTCTGATAAATTGAAACCTTGGAAAGTGAAACCATGGATAAGGGGGGACTACTGTATCCTCCAATACTTTGAGCCAATCATCTTACCATATTCTTCAGACTCTTACAGTGAGCAGGAGGGTAGGTGATGTAAACTGTTTCAGGGCACTAAGAAATGTGTATGTGAAAAGCAAGGCTGTAACTTCTAGTGAAGAGCATTTACTGTAGTGTTTTACCATGTGTATTGATTGGCAGATTATTACTAAGTCTGGAAAATACTTTAAAATTTTCACATTTATCAGACTGTAAAATCTGTTACTAGTGCTGTCTTTCCAGAAATGGTCTTCTTGTTTCCATCTATTCCCTCTTCCAATTTAGTCTTCCCCTTAGCGTTTTGAGACCTCTTTCCTCCTTGCTGTGATTTTGCTGAGGTGACTAAGTGTGCTTAATGTCTTCAAATAGACTAATGGAGGTATCTGATAGGGTTTCTGGCACCGACTGCAAATCCACAGAAAAGAGAGTTTAATAATTATCTAAGATGTGTAACCCTGTCCTTAGATTCCAGTGACTAACATAGAATAGTCAGTTCAGTATTAGAGGTTCTAGAAATAAATTTCATATTTGGTGTTTTGCTTATATTTGCTTGTATTTGCAGAATGTCTTGTTAATTTAATTAAATGCTATTGAAAAGAATTTATGAACATAATTTTGTTAACTGTATCCCTATATAGCATGATAAATGAAAAGCAAATGTTGCTATAATTGTAAAAGTATGTTTTATGCTATTATGTTTAACAGGCAAAGGAGAAGAGCTGAGAAAGAGCTGCAAGAAAAAAAATCTGAGAAATTGAGGAGAAAACCAAATGTGACTTTTCGACCAGAGAATTCCATAATTAATAACGATAATTCAGAAATCATTAAGAAACCCAAGGTATAGAAAAACTGCTATTGATTCTTCCCTGGTGTGCATGTACACTGAGTTTGGTATGTCTTTTGGGTTTATCTAGTCTGATTGCTGGGAGCTTCTGATTGTGATTAGGAGGATCTTTATATCATTCAGTATATCAGTCCCTGCTGCCTCCCTCCACAGAGCAGTAGACATAGAGTTCTGAATGTGAAAAGCAACTTGATGGTACATCAAAAACTGCAGTTTAGAGCATCTGCCTGCGTGGCTTTTTTTATATTTGAAATCACCCTTTGCTTATTTCTATGACATCTTAACATATATGTTATGTTATTTGGGCTTCTCCTAATACAGTTTCACCCTTCTCTGAGATTCCTCTAGGACTTCCCAAACAGGTTTGTTGTGTAAACTCTATTTTAAGTCAAATCTTTTTTAAAAATTTAATTTATTATTATTTTTTAGAGATAGGGTCTTGCTCTGTTGCCCAGGCTGTAGTGCAGTGGCACAAATATAGCTCACTGCAGCCCCTACCTCCTGGGCTTGGGCAGTCCTTCTGCTTCAGCCTCCCAAGTAGCTGGGACTATAGATGTGTGCCACCATGCCCAGCTAATTAAAAAATATTTTTTTGAAAGGTGGGACCTTGCTGTGTTGCCCAGGCTGGTCTCCGACTCCTGACCTCAAGTGATCCTTCTGCCTCAGCCTCCTAAAACACTCGGATTATAGGTGTTAGCCATCATGCCCAGTGTTAAGTCAGGTCTTTTTAAATATACCTCTGTATTTGGTGACTGTCTAACTATTTTTGCAACAACAGATTAAATAAAGAGAAATGTATTAATAGTTTTGTTTACATTGATTTTTAAAAGCCATGCTTTTTCAGTCAGTCCTCAAGAGCATGTCTAGAGGCACTTAGTACAACTGTTTGTTGAGTCCATGAAAGATTTTTGACAGGATGGTGTACTATTTGAGTATTATCAAAGCTACTCTGTAGGAGAGAGTTGCACATGGTAACCTAGGAACCTTACATTAAATTGGTAATGCTTTTTTATTGTTTGGCTTATAAATTTTCTTAACTCATTTGTAGAGTTACTTCGATAGAGTAAATAATTTGATGGAATAATTATGCCTAGAATGATGGAAATTGAACCTATACATGAGAATTCAATCTTCATAGCTATTGAGTATTTTTTTACAAAATAATACACGTCTTTGAGTTAATCATAGATTAATCCTGTGGGAATTCATTTAGGAACAAGAAGAACATTGTGGTTCCCATTCTTTGGATGACTTCGACATTCCTTTTGGTATGTATGTGTATGATTAATGTAATGTCTAAGTTTAGAGTTAAAATTAGCTTTTTAGAAATATGTACAATATGAAAATGAGGCTACCTACATTCCTGCCCAGCTGACTACAAATTCAAGGGTTCCTATACTCTACCCCCCTCAACTCAGGTTTGGTAATTGACTAGAAAACCCACAGAAATTGGGAAAGCACTTTACTTATGATTACAATTTTATTATAAAGGATACAACTCAGGAACAGCCAAATAGAAGAGATGCACAGGGCAAGGCAGTGGTGGGGTTGGGCAGCACAGGGCTTCCATGCCCTCTCTGGGATGGCCAGTCTCCTAGCACATCCATGTATTCACCAACCTGGAATCGCTCTTAACCTGTTTGCTTCAGGATTTTTATTGACTTTTCAGTACTTAGGTATAATTGATTAAATCACTGGCCATTGTGATTGAGCTCAATCTCCAGCCCCTTCTCTTTCCCACATGTGGCAGTAGGATGGGTGAATTGGGGGCTGATCGTTCTAACCCTCTCATCATGTGGTTGGTTCCTCTGGTGATTGGCCCTATGCTAAAGCCATCTAGGGGCTTGTGAAGAGACACCTCTAGCATATACTTAGGTGTGATCAAAAGGGGCTCATTAGAAATAACAGACACTCCTATCAGGAAATCCCAAGATTCTGAGGACCTGTGTGCAAGAAACTGGGTCTTTGTAGACCAAATATATATTTTTCATTATACTACAATGCTCCATAATTGATACTGTCTTATTCTACCTAGTCTTCCTGGGTGATCTCCCAGAGAAATCCACATGTAAACACAAACTCTCACAGTAGACTTTGGATTTTGGTTCTCTTTCCTCTTGAGTTTTTCTACTTACGTAGAAATTACCTCAGATACACTATGTGAATTCTGAATTCATTATTTCTACTCTGCCCTGACTGTTTTTTCCTCCTACATTCTCTTTCTCCATTTGTGTTGATATCAGCCTAAGCCAGAAACATGTGATTATGAATTCTGTCTTCCCTTTTATCCAGTCAATATCCGATTCTTACCTATTTTGCTTCCTTTGTAATTCTTAAATTTATCCTGTTTTCCCATCCCTCACCATTACTAGGTATATTCACTCAAACCCATTTTCCACACACTGGCTAGATTGTTTTCCTAGAATATGAATCTGACCATATCATTTCTCTGCTTAACAGCTTCTACTGGATCTTCATTCCCAGAAGAATATCTAGGTTTCTAAGCTGGACATGCAGAGTCCTCAACAGTTTTGATTTTGATTCTACCATGTCTTTGAAATTCAACTTACATAACACTTCATTCAGAAAGCCCATTTTAGGCTGGGCACGGTGGCCCAGGCCTGTAATCCAGCACTTGTGGGAGGCCGAGGCGGGTGGATCACTTGAGGTCAGGAGTTTGAGACCAGCCTGGCCAAAATGGCTTAAACCCCGTCTCTACTGAAAATACAAAAATTAGGCATGGTGGTGGGCACCAGTAATCCGAGCTACTTGGGAGGCTGAGGCAGGAGAATCACTTGAACCCGGGAGGCAGAGGTTGCTGTGAGCTGAGATCACACCACTGCACTCCAGCCTGGGCAACAGAGCCAGACTCCGTCTCAAAAAAAAATTTTAATAACATCCTGACACCCCATATTTTACTTCCATTGAGTTAGGTACTGTGCTGCTGGGCTCCTGGTAATATGTTAGCTTCTCAATGATTACTTCCAATGTTTTGTTATATTTAAGAAATGCTACAAGATGATAATACTTCAGCCGGATTGCATTTCATGGCCTCTGTGAAAAAGAAAGCTATAGGAAGTCAAGATGCAAGTACAAATACAGTCCCAGGTAAATGCTGTTTTTCTTTTTAAAAAATTCATATATTTTGATATAATTGAGTTATCTAGACTTTTCCTTTAAGGCAGTGATTTAAAGGGAATTTTAAATTATGTGATACGATTTACTCCCCCTAGGTTTTTCTCTCCAATCTTGGTATATACTTTAGAAATCAAATTTATAACTTAGTAAAACATAATAGAGACTTTTCTTCAAAATTACCATAGATTACATCCTAAGTCAGTAAAAATAATGCTTTGAATTTGGATTCTCTGTGTTATTAATTACCTTCACTGGAATTGCATGTCCAAGGTTGGGAGGCCTGGGACTGTGGCTAGTGAAGGTGAGCTAGGAAGGACTGGATTGGGTTCGGTGAGGGAGGGGTGTGTAACTGTGTCCAGGAGTAGAGGAAATAAGTGTTGGAGGACCTATTATTTGGAATGTTTCCTGACAAATTTCCACTTTAATATTGTTTATCATTATGAATAGCATATTGAATAGTGCTCTACCCATTGTATCATAGTAATTCTTTTTTATGACTTTTAGTAAACAGTTTCTTTTACCCATGTACAGAACCTTGTACGTGCTTTTTAGCCTCTCTAACTTTATGTCTTAAAAATGTAATCATTTTAGAATATTTAGGTAATTTAGCAATCTATGAAGAAGATGAAAATTAACCATAATCTCACCACTTAGCAATAATGGTTTGATATTGTTTTTTCTTTCAGTCTTTTGTGCATTTTACATAGTTAGATACAGTATATAGCATAGGTGTCCTCCCTTAGTATCTAAACTCTCATTGTCCAGATATTATGGCTGTCTTCTCTAGCTTTTCCATGAGAGTTTAGTTTAATCCTCCTGGGTCCCAATGTTGTTTTTTTCCAAGTACCTTGGGATGCTCTTAAATTAGAGTGTATCTTTAATATATTATTTATTTTGTTATTTGCATCATAGTATGTTTGCTGCAGTGTTGAAGGCAATTCATCTCTAATGCATTCAGTATTATTGCATATTGAATGCTAACTAATGAATTAAATGAATATTAATAAAAAAGTGATATTTAAAATGCTTTATATATAGTAATCCTTGATGAGTTATTATTTAAGTATTTAAGAGTTGTTTAATGATGTTTGGGAAAATTAGATGGACTAGGACAGCTTTTTATTTCCATTTGAAATACTGTCATAAAGTCTCCTGGAACTGGAAAATTCACTATCTAGCACATTTGCAGGAGTGGATTAGATTTGCGTTACAAGGGATACCTGTATTTTGTATCCTGTTCATTTCACTTTGATTTATATGTATGGCAAACATGTCCCTGTGTCATCAGAGAAGTACTTCATAAGCATATTCCTTCTTCCAGCTATACATTAGTTTCCAGTTTTTTTTCTCCTACAAATTAGGCTTCAATGAATATCTTCCTGCATAAGAGACTTTTTTGGTTATTACTATGACTTAGCTAACCTTTTTAACTTTGCCAATCTGATAGGTCAAAAAAAGTCATTATAGGCCGAGCACAGTGGCCCACGCCTGTAATCCCAGCACTTTGGGAGGCCGAGGCAGGCGGATCACGAGGTCAGGAGATCTACCATCCTGGCTAACACGGTGACACCCCATCTCTACTAAAAATACAAAAACAAAACTAGCTGGGCGTGGTGGCATGCACCTGTGGTCCCAGCTACTCGGGAGGCTGAGGTGGGAGAATGGCATGAACCCAGGAGGTGGAGCTTGCAGTGAGCCGAGATCGCGCCACTGCCTGGGTGACAGAGTGAGACTCTGTCTCAAAAAAAAAAAAGAAAAACAAAAGTCATTATTTAAATTTGTATTTCTTTCTGAATGAAGTTGAGCATGTGTAAATGTTTTTGATATAAATGATGAGTCTGCATTTGAGAAACTTTTTTTTTCTTTTTTTTTTTTTGAGACAGAGTCTTGGTCTGTTGCCCAGGCTGGAGGCTGGAGTACAGTAGTGCAATCTTGTCTCAAGATTGCCTCCGCCTCCCAGATTCAAGCAGTTCTCCTACCTCAGTCTCCCAAATAGCCAAGGTCTCCTGACAGGTGACTTCCACTGTGCCTGGTTAATTTTTGTATTTTTAGTACAGACAGGGTTTCACCATGTTGGCCAAGCTGGTCTCAAACTCCTGACCTCAAGTGATTTGCCCTCCTTGGCCTCCCAAAGTGCTAGGATTACAGGTTTGAACCACCACATTGGAACTGAGAAGCATTCTTAAATGTTCATTATCTGAGCATATCTTTGAGAAAGCCCTGGAGGTACATTGCTTTTGTTAAGTAGTTTATCGAAGTTGGCAGCTATTTCCTGAGTCTGCTGTTCATCTAGGTGAAGGCCCATGATATAAATAATAATAAAATTTGAAATTACATTAATTATTTAAAATTACGTTGTTAAGCTGTCACTCTATGTTTCTACCTATCACCTTCTATGCATTAGATCTAATTATCTGTATTCATATATTTTAATTTTCTCTTGTGTTTGTGAAATTTTTTTGTTCTCTCTGTCTTAAATTTTTTAATGTACTACAAGAGAAGTAAGCTACTTCTCAAGAAGTTGTTTCTGAATGTGGTACCAAGCAGCAAATCATTTCTTGCACATCATGTGTGATTTCTTTTTTTTTCTAAGAGCAGTATGACTTATTAAAGATATATCTGACTGGGCGCGGTGGCTCAAGCCTGTAATCCCAGCACTTTGGGAGGCCGGGATGGGCAGATCACGAGGTCAGGAGATCGAGACTATCCTGGCTAACACGGTGAAACCCCGTCTCTACTAAAAAAATACGAAAAATCTAGCCGGGCATGGTGGCAGGCACCTGTAGTCCCAGCTACTCGGGAGGCTGAGGCAGGAGAATGGCGTAAACCCGGGAGGTGGAGCTTTCAGAGAGCTGAGATCCGGGCGCTGCACTCCAGCCTGGGTGACAGAGTGAGACTCCATCTCAAAAAAAAAAAAGATATATCTGCATGATGCCAAAGCTAGTCACTGTCCCCCATAAAAAAGCAGTTAAACCAATCAATTAAGAGAGAATGATTTCAGTATTTTTATTTTTCTTTTTTTTGTAGTTTTAAGTGGTTTAAATTCAAGCTTTGGTAATGAGTACTCAGTACGAGTTACATTTGAAAATAGTGCTTTATTGAAAAAACAATGCTAGAAAATAAGGCTAGAGGCCTAGAACAAAAGGCACAGAGTTAAACTGTCTGATGATCTCCTGTGACAGGCCTGTTTATTTTACTGTTAAATAAGAAGCAGTTAACATTTGTGAAATTTAGATGTTAAAACACTTTAAGTGGTAAAATTTAATTATAAGCTCTGTGAATATACTACATACCACTGAATGATACCCTTTTAAAGAATGTGAATTAGCTGGGCACGGTGGCTCACACCTGTAATTCCAGCACTTTGGGAGGCTGAGGCGGGCGGGTCACGAGGTCAGGAGATCGAGACCATCCTGGCTAACACAGTGAAATCCTATCTCTACTAAAAATACAAAAAAATTAGCCGGGCATGGTGGCAGGTGCCTGTAGTCCCAGCTACTTGGGAGGCGGAGGCAGGAGAATGACCCCGGGAGGCGGAGGTTGCAGTGAGCCGAGATCACGTCACTGCACTCCAGCCTGGGCGACATAGCGAGACTGTCTCAAAAAAAAAAAGAGAATGTGAATTATGTTTCAATAAAGCTGTCAATAAAAATAAGCAAATAACAAGAAACTATTCAAGGTAAAAAAAAATTAGTTATAGGTTAATCTCCTAAAATCTGGTTTTTTTGAAACTTCCCTAAAGTAACCAAACATGACTTAATATATCTGATATAGAAATAGGAAATTTTAGCATTTTCTTGATGTAATTTAGTTACTTTACTGTTCTTGTGAATCATTCATATGAGAAAAACAATAGTCAGCTTGCATTCAATTATGAATTACTCTAAATTACCCTTAGAATAGAATTTGCTTTAATTATTTATATGCATGTCACTTCTACTTAGATTTCAAGAAGTATAATTTATGTTGTTTGTTGCTAACTTGTTCATACAAAGTTGATGATTTGGAGCAGTTTACAGCGTTTTTCTTAAAGTTCCTGATTATTTCTTTTTTAATTTGCAGAACATGAGCCTTTGAATGCTCCTCAGCTCTTGGTCCCAGATGTATATCTAAATCTGAAGCTTTCCACTGAAATGTCAGAGAAACCTTTGTCACCCTCAACACCTCATACAGTAGCAAACTTGGTTTGTGTTTTATTCAGAAATTTTAATAATACCTTTGCGCTAAAATGTATTATGGTCATGTAGACATTATTCAATTGTGTAGATGAAATGAGGCTAAAAATCTCATCTAGGTAGTTTTGTAGTAAAGGTTCAAAAATTAATTTAAGCATTATGCCAAAAATATTGTAAACTAAGATCAATAATACATACTTCCTGCTCCTTTTCCTAAGTTGGGCACATTCAGGCCCTTCTTTCCTTGTTATTAATAAGAATTAAGAATTAAGCCTTTTTTGGGGGGGACAGAGTGACCATATAGAGTAAAAAGAATGTAACCCTCTTTGATTTTATGTGTTTTGGCTCAGGTTGGACATACTTATATAAATGTGATTGACATTGAAGCTGATGATCTACAGGAATTACCTGTGAGAGAAGAGCCTTCAAATGATAATGTTATCAAACAGCAAAGCGATCATCCAGCAGTTCCATCGTCTGCAGAGTTACATTATATGGCAGCTTCAGTTACTAATGCTGTTCCCCCGCATAATTTTAAGAGTCAAGGTAATTTTTTCCTACTTTTAAAACAAACATGATTTGAAAAGTTATTTAATATAGCATTGTTATCCCTACTCACATCTCTTAGCTCTCCTCCTAAAACCCACTGTATTTTTGGATGTTTATATTCACAGAAATGTTCTGTTAATCTTCTCATTACCTTATTTAGAAGTTTAGAATCAGTCTTTGAATGCTTTTCATATTCTTAATAGAATCAGCCAGTTCCTCTATGGATTTATTTTCCAAACCTGCAGAAGTAGCTCCAGCTTGTCTGGATGGAAAAAGCTTGAGAGCAGGCATTACAGAAGTGAAGGAGCCTAGTGTCACCTCACCTACACCATCAGACATACAGCAGAACGAAGGTAAACAGCCAAGAGGTATAGCATGACCCTCTTCTGAATTACTGTTATATTGGAAACAAGCACCAAAATTTGATAATTGCAAAAGAAACCAGAAAAAGAGTTGTCCCTTGCTGAGGAGCATGGGGGCAAATAGGTAAATGAAATAGAGACATGATTCCAAAGCTGGGACCCATGGATATTTTGTAAAAAGTCACAGATCTGTTTATGCATATGTCTTTTCTCAATTAATAAGGCTAACAATAAATATTCTGTGTGAGTTCATGAGTGTTTTGATGTTAAAAAGCAATTTTTATATTGTAAAAGGTGGGAAATTATCAAATAGCACACCGAAAATAAACAGGCATGGTAGCCAACAGTACTTTTTTTCCCAACTTTTATTTCAAATTCGGGACACATGTACAGGTTTGTTACCTAGGTATATTGCATGATGCTAAGGTTTAGGGCATGATTGGACCCATCACCCAGATAGTGAGCATAGTACCCAATAGGTAGTTTTTCATCCCTTACCTTCCTCCCTCCCTCTCTGTCTTATAGTCCTCAGTGTCTGTTGTTTCCATCTTTATGGCCAGGTGTACGCAATTCAATAGTACTTATAAATATTCAGTTTTATAGTCAGGTTGCATTATGGTAACTTTTTACAAGATTTAGAAGACTATATATATTTAAATTTTTAAATAAAATACATATATATGTGTGTATTATTGTTGTGTTTTAGAGACAGAGTCTTGCTGAATTGTTCAGACTGGGGTATGGTGGTGCGATCATAGTTCACTGTAGCCTCGAACTCCTGGGCTCAAGGGATCCTCCTGCCTCAGCCTCCCAAGTAGCTAGAATTACAGGCACACACCACCATGCCTAGCTAATTTAAAAATTTTTTTTATAGAGACAGGGTCTCACTATGTTGCCCAGGTTGGTCTTAAACTCCTGGTCTGAAGTGATCCTCCCGCCTTAGCCTCCCAAAGTACTGAGATTACAGGCATGAGCCATCACACCAGCCTAGAAGAATATCCCTCCACAACCTGAAGCTACTACATCCTGTGACTGGTTAGGTTAATCCAATATGCAATCAGACTTCCTGCAACAGAGACCTGAGTCTCCCCTAGGTTCCACAGTGGTTGTGAGGTATGGACATAGTCAGCCCTGTGGTTGCAAGATGCTTGGGCACACAGTCTAGCTCTGCCTGATTATTGTATAATGACAGTGGGCACTCAGGAGACATGAGGAGCAAGGAAGGGATGGGTTAGGATGTGTTAGGGCATGTGTATTACAGCTGCATATACAAACAAGTACCAGCATTTCAGATTTTAAAGCCTTCATCTTCTCTCTCCTGTCATGGGGCTGCTAAGGTGTATGGGTGGTGAATGGAGGATGTATGAAGCTAGCAATGTTTCAGACGGGGGAAGTATGTGGGAAAGTGAACAGAGCCTGGCTTTTAGATTCAAATAGAACAGACCTGGATTTGAATCCCAGCTCTGTCACTTAATAGCTTAGATACGTTTTACAAATCAATTAACTTTCTTTGATCCTCACTTGTATGTCTGTAGGACACACCTCAGAGGGTTGTCATGAAGTACATCTAGCCAAGTGTTTGTGGCTGCTTAGGTACTCTGTTAATTTCCCTTCATTTTCATGCCAATCAACTTTTGAAGTTCTGGCAGACAGGAAGTAGACTTTTCTCTCTGTGACCCCTGAGTATCTTAGGCCAGCATTTCAAATGACTATAAGCTACAGATTAATTTCATTTATCAATGAGACTAGGTTTATAATCAACCTTTTGGAGGTTCCTTACAGGGGGAGAAGGTCTGGTTGCAAAAATTTATCAGTGGACCCTGGCACTCTAATTACAGAGAAGAACTTTAAAAGGAAAAGTTTTATATTTTGAAATTAAATTCTGTCGTTTTACATAATATACTTTATTATTTGTTTTTTTTTTTTTTTTTTTGAGATAGAGTCTCACTGTGTCACCCAGGCTGGAGTGCAGTGGTATAATCTCGGCTCACTGCAACCTCTGCCTCCCAGGTTCAAGTGACTCTCGTGCCTCAGCCTCCCGAATAGCTGGTACTACAGGCATGTGCCACTACACTCAACTAGTTTTTATATTTTTAGTAGAGGTAAGGTTTTGCCATGTTGGTCAGGCTGGTCTTGAACTCCTGACCTCATGATCCACCCACCTCAGCCTCCCAAAGTGCTGAGATTACAGGTGTGAGCCACCGCGCCTGGCCCATAATATGCTTTAGAAACTCAGAATATAGTCACACATTTGAGTTGACTGGGATTTACATTACAGGAAAAGGTGAGGAGAAGGGAGGGACAAGGTCACTAGATGCATACAACAAAAAGCTAAACAAACAATAAATTTCTGTTTTAGTGAGACCTGCTCATTATTTTTTGAATGACAGTAGCATCTTATTTCGGAAGTCATCTCCTACTAGGAATATCATCAGTAATAGCAAGCAGAGTTTTCCTGGGCCTAGAAAGAGCATTGCAGGGTCAGTGGAACTCAGTGTTTAACATTCTTGGATGGGTGATTTCTCTATGAGTCAATGGAAGCGGAACAGGTTCTCCAGAGAAAGGGAAGCTAGTTTCATTATATATTGAGGACGTTCTGGGTTTTGAGCGTGTACTTCTCTTTTGCTGTATTTTCCACTTGTAAGTTTGTATGCATCACATTCTTTCCTGAGAGTCATTAAAGCTGATGCATCAGGCTGCTAAGAAACAGGGATAGATAGATGTAAAGTACTGTGAGAGTCAAGCTAAAAAGGGTAGGGCCAGAACAGGTAGGGAAATACTATATAACTGCCATTGCCAATGTTGCCATTTACTATTGTCTTATCATGGGAAGGTTCAACTTAGACTGGGACTGAAATATAATAAGCACTATTTATATTTTTTTAGTAGTTCACATTTTTTCAAAGTACTTTGCCACATAATTTGATCTTCACAAAATGCATAAGTTAGGTAGGGCAGGCATCATAATCTTCATTTGACTGACTCTTCATTCAATAAACATGAAGTTAAAGACCGTATACCAGGGCTAAAGAAGAGAGAAACACCAGGCTCTCAGTCTGCGGGCATGCCTACAGGGGGAAGGAAAGACAGACATATAAAGAGATGATTATGATACTGCTTGGTAAGTTCTGCAGTGACGGGATGAATGAGATTCTTGGGTAAGACAGCATGGAATCCATCTCGGGGGATGATTGGGGCTATTTGGAGGAGAGACACCTAAATGGAATCTTAAAGGAAAGTAGGTTTTAGTGAGAGAATGGGCCTTCAGACAGACAGAATAGATTTTGCAGTAAGTTAATGGAACTTTTTTAGTTTGAGAAAATTTAAGTTGGGCTGGGTGTGGTGGCTCATGCCTATAATCCCAGCACTTTGGGAGGCTAAGGTGGGTGGATTGCTTGAGCTCAGGAGTTTGAGACCGGCCTTGGCAACATAGCGAGACCCTGTCTCTACAAGAAATAGAAAAATTAGCCAGGTGTTGTGGCACACACCTGTAGTCCCAGTTACTCGAGAGGCTGAGGCAGGAGGATCGCTTGAGTCCAGGAGGCAGAGGTTGCAATAAACCAAGATCTCATCACTGTACTCCAGCCTGGGTGCTAGAGCGAGACCATGTCTCAAAGAAAAGAAAAGAAAATTAAAGTTCATTATGCCTGGAGTCAAACTGAGTAGTATTTTGTTTGTTTGTTTAAAGAAATAGCAAGAGATGAATTTCAGCTGGAGAGGTAGACAGTGGAAAGATTATGTGTGCCATTGTCTGTCATATGGAGGCATTTGGACTTTTAAGGTGAAGGCATTGGAGACACACTGAAGAGTTTTGGACAGAAAAGGAACGTGATTTCTGTTTTTAAAAGATCTCTCTGGACCTGGTGTGGAAGATGGACTAGGTAGGATAGAGATAAATTACAGATAGCGATATGATTTGGGGTCTATTTATTGTGAAAGCTTCAGCCAAGTAGTGGTATTAAGAATGTAGGCATTTAGCAGGTTGAATCATCAGTACTTGTCACTTTGGATCTAAGGGAAAGAAAGGAGCCTCGAGTGACTTTCTGGTCTCTGGTTTGGGAAACTGAATGGTGGTGCTGTTTGCTGAGCTGCGGAACAAGGAAGAGGGAGCAATTTGGAGGGGCAGAAGCAATGAATTCATTTTTATGTGCTTATGGGACAACCTAACTGGTATGTTCAGGATATGAGGAGGTGGAGCTAAAAAAGACTGCTATATGGATTTGGGAGTCATCTTTCATCAATGACATAACTCAGAGAAAGTGGGAAGAGTGAGTAGAGAAGTGAGTTCAGGCTGGCAGCCCAGGAAGTACTGACGGGTAAAAGGAATGGATGGCAGCAGAAGAAGTATGAGCAATACAGGCAGGAGGAGACCCAGACATCAGAAGAAGAGTGCATTTAAAAAAGGTGGTGCAGACCAGGTGCAGGGGCTCACGCCTGTAATCCAGCACTTCCTGAGACTGAGGTGGGAGGATTGCTTGAGCCCAGGAGTTCGAGACCAGCCTGGGTGACAGAGGGAGGCTCTTAAAAAAAAAAAAAAAAAGGAGGTGTTGCAAATTTGGGAGAAGAATCAACTGAATTTAAGAAGAAGAAGAGTCATTGGCTTTGATTTTGGTTTTAGGAGGTTTAACATTTGCCTGAGATCCCATATAAAGTCAGTAATAGCCAATATTGGGGCCAGCTTTTAATGTGTGATGTTTTTGGTTTTCAAGTAGAATTTGAAAAAGTCATTAAAAATATTAAATTTGCTTTTTGATGAAGTATATGTTTGTAGCAAGGAATGAAAGTAATATTCAGACTTTCCTTGTATGTGGAACTTTGTTGTAATTTATGTATTCTTATCCCAGAAGTCAAGAAGCTGAAAAGGAATTTTTAGGTGTATTTAATTAAAACTGATTTGGAAAGTAGTGTTGTGTTGGTTTAAAATGAAGTCATCAAAAAATGAGATCATCAGTAATACCTCTTCTTTAATTATAATCAATTCTGCTTTTACTCTCATTAATATTTAGATCTGCCAAAACCAGAGTTCCGATTCAAAGGACAGTGCACGAAGTCAGACTCTGCGGAAGATTATCTGTTGTGGAAACGGCTGCAAGGTGTCTCTGCAGCTTGCCCTGCACCAAGCTTTGCAGCTCACCGACTAGAGCATCTTACTGCTAAGCTTCAGAAAATTGACAAGCAGTTGCTAGCAATACAGAACATTGCTGAAAACATAGAGCAGGATTTCCCCAAACCTGAAATGCTAGATCTACATTGTGATAAGGTAGATTGCCTTTATTTTTAGTTTTCTGTTTGCAACTGAATTATTAGATTAGTAGTGTGATATACCTTTGGATACTTGATTTTTCAAAATGATGAGAAATTTATTTTCTTTAAGCTAGAGTTTGTCAACCTCAGCACTATCGACATTTGAGCCAGATAATTCTTTGTTGTGGGGGACTGCGCCATGTGTTGTAGGATATTTGGCAGCATCCCTGGTGTTTACCCACTGGTTTCCAGTGGCACTGCTCCCTAGTTGTAACAGTCAAAAATGTCTCCAGATAATGCCAAATGTTCCCTGGGAGCCAAAATCACCCTCAACTGAGAACCATTACCTTTAAGAAGTAAACCCATGTATAAGGCTATTATCATAAAATGAGTTGGAAAATATTACCCTCTCTTCTATATTTTGGAAAATTTTTTATAGGATTGGTACTATTTCTTCCTTAAATGTTTGGTAGAATTCAGTGAAGCCATCTTCACTGAAGATGCTTAAAGTTTTGTTTGTTGGGACATTTTAAAGTATAAATTTAGTTTCTTCTGTAGATATAGGGCTATTCAGCTGATCTGCTCTAAATAAAGCTTTTTCTAGGGTCCTCCCACACAAAAATGAAGTAAACCCATGCTTCCTATCAAGAAAAGAAATATGTGAATTACAAAACTAGAATGTGATTTTAAAGGAACCCCGCTTATAATTATCATTTTCTTCTGAAAGATTTTTATACTTTTATAAATATTATTGTCCTTCTATTTGGAGTTTTTGTGAGTTTCTTTTAAATATTTTGTGTAAGAGAGTTAGTAGTCAGTTCCTTAGAAATTTTTCATATCTTTTTTTCTTTTTATTCTTGAGTCATAGTCTTGCTCTGTTATCCAGGCTGGAGTGCAGTGATGAGATCATGACTCACTGCAGCCTCGATCTCCCAGGTTCAAGCAATCCTCCCATCTCAGCCTCCTGAGTACCTGGGACTATAGGTGTATACCACCACTCCCAGCTAAGTTTTTAATATTTTTTTGTGGAGACGAGTTCTCCCTATGTTGCTCAAACTAGCCTCGAATTCTTGGCCTCAAGCAGTCTTGCCTTGGCCTCCGAAAGTGCTGGGATTATAGATGTGAGCCACCATACCAGCCTAGTTTTCTATATCTTTAAAAGGTAGACATACAAAATAAATTAATGTTTATATATAATGACAGTTAAATAAAATAGGAAGTCTCAAAAATTATTTTGCACATTTTGTCCTTTTTTTTTTTAAAGGAAGAACAATTTATATCAAAAGGATTAGAGAACAAATATTATGTTACAAATAATTGGTTAAATGAGACCATGGTTGGGTACTTGAGGCCAAGAGTTTGAGATCAGCCCAGGCAACATAGCGAGACCTCATCTCCATAAAAATAATAATAAGTCAGGCATGGTGGTGTGCACCTTTAGTCCTAGCTACTTGGGAGGCTGAGGTGGGAGGATCACTTGAGCCCAGGAGTTCAAGGCTGCAGTAAGCTATCATTGTGCCACTGCACTGTAGCCTTGGTGTCAGAGCAAGGCCCTGCCTCTAAAAAAAAAAAAAGAAAAGAAAAGAAAAGTTAAATGTCTTAAAGTCTAATATTGGGAAATGCAAAATAGTCTGCAGGATAAGAATTCCGTTATTGACTTACCTTACAAATATTCCAGTTTGCTAGTGTGTTGACATTTAAAAAATGTATGTATTAGGTTTATAGTACACCTTTAATCCAAACATTTAACACATTTAAAAATTAAGATGAAGGGGGGCGGAGCAAGATGGCCAAATAGGAACAGCTCCAGTCTCCAACTCCCAGCGCGAGCGACACAGAAGACCGGTGATTTCTGCATTTTCAACTGAGGTACTGGGTTCATCTCACTAGGGAGTGCCAGACAATTGGTGCTGGTCAGCTGCTGCAGCCCGACCAGCAAGAGCTGAAGCAGGTGAGATGAGAGAAGAAGGCTTCAGTCCATCAAACTTCTCAGAGCTAAAGGAGGAATTACGTACCCAGCGCAAGGAAACTAAAAATCTTGAAAAAAAGTGGAAGAATTGATAGCTAGAGTAATTAATGCAGAGAAGGTAATAAACGAAATGAAAGAGATGAAAACCATGACACGAGAAATACGTGACAAATGCACAAGCTTCAGTAACCGACTCGATCAACTGGAAGAAAGAGTATCAGCGATTGAGGATCAAATGAACGAAATGAAGCGAGAAGAGAAACCAAAAGAAAAAAGAAGAAAAAGAAATGAACAAAGCCTGCAAGAAGTATGGGATTATGTAAAAAGACCAAATCTATGTCTGATTGGGGTGCCTGAAAGTGAGGGGGAAAATGGAACCAAGTTGGAAAACACTCTTCAGGATATCATCCAGGAGAACTTCCCCAACCTAGTAGGGCAGGCCAACATTCAAATCCAGGAAATACAGAGAACACCACAAAGATACTCCTCGAGAAGAGCAACTCCAAGACACATAATTGCCAGATTCACCAAAGTTGAAATGAAGGAAAAAATCTTAAGGGCAGCCAGAGAGAAAGGTCGGGTTACCCACAAAGGGAAGCCCATCAGACTAACAGCAGATCTCTCGGCAGAAACTCTACAAGCCAGAAGAGAGTGGGGGCCAATATTCAACATTCTTAAAGAAAAGAATTTTCAACCCAGAATTTCCTATCCAGCCAAACTAAGTTTCATAAGTGAAGGAGAAATAAAATCCTTTACAGATAAGCAAATGCTTAGAGATTTTGTCACCACTAGGCCTGCCTTACAAGAGACCCTGAAGGAAGCACTCAACATGGAAAGGAACAACCGGTACCAGCCATTGCAAAAACATGCCAAAATGTAAAGACCATCGAGGCTAGGAAGAAACTGCATCAACTAACGAGCAAAATAACCAGTTAATATCATAATGGCAGGATCAAGTTCACACATAACAATCTTAACCTTAAATGTAAATGGACTAAATGCTCCAATTAAAAGACACAGACTGGCAAACTGGATAAAGAGTCAAGATCCATCAGTCTGCTGTATTCAGGAGACCCATCTCACACGCAGAGACATACATAGGCTCAAAATAAAGGGATGGAGGAAGATTTACCAAGCAAATGGAGAACAAAAAAAAGCAGGGGTTGCAATACTAGTCTCTGATAAAACAGACTTTAAACCATCAAAGATCAAAAGAGACAAAGAAGGCCATTACATAATGGTAAAAGGATCAATTCAACAGGAAGAGCTAACTATCCTAAATATATATGCACCCAATACAGGAGCACCCGGATTCATAAAGCAAGTCCTTAGAGACTTACAAAGAGACTTAGACTCCCATACAATAATAATGGGAGACTTCAACACTCCACTGTCAACATTAGACAGATCAACGAGACAGAAAGTTAACAAGGATATCCAGGAATTGAACTCATCTCTGCAGCAAGCAGACCTAATAGACATCTATAGAACTCTCCACCCCAAATCAACAGAATATACATTCTTCTCAGCACCACATCGCACTTATTCCAAAATTGACCACATAATTGGAAGTAAAGCACTCCTCAGCAAATGTACAAGAACAGAAATTATAACAAACTGTCTCTCAGACCACAGTGCAATCAAACTAGAACTCAGGACTAAGAAACTCAATCAAAACGTCTCAACTACATGGAAACTGAACAACCTGCTCCTGAATGACTACTGGGTACATAACGAAATGAAGGCAGAAATAAAGATGTTCTTTGAAACCAATGAGAACAAAGATACAACATACCAGAATCTCTGGGACACATTTAAAGCAGTGTGTAGAGGGAAATTTATAGCACTAAATGCCAAGAGAAAGCAGGAAAGATCTAAAATTGACATTCTAACATCACAATTAAAAGAACTAGAGAAGCAAGAGCAAACGCATTCAAAAGCTAGCAGAAGGCAAGAAATAACTAAGATCAGAGCAGAACTGAAGGAGATAGAGACACAAAAAACCCTCCAGAAAATCAATGAATCCAGGAGTTGGTTTTTTGAAAAGATCAACAAAATTGACAGACCACTAGCAAGACTAATAAAGAAGAAAAGAGAGAAGAATCAAATAGACGCAATAAAAAATGATAAAGGGGATATCACCACCGACCCCACAGAAATACAAACTACTATCAGAGAATACTATAAACACCTCTACGCAAATAAACTAGAAAATCTAGAAGAAATGGATAATTTCCTGGACACGTACACTCTTCCAAGACTAAACCAGGAAGAAGTTGAATCCCTGAATAGACCAATAGCAGGCTCTGAAATTGAGGCAATAATTAATAGCCTACCAACCAAAAAAAGTCCAGGACCAGATGGATTCACAGCTGAATTCTACCAGAGGTACAAGGAGGAGCTGGTACCATTCCTTCTGAAACTATTCCAATCAATAGAAAAAGAGGGAATCCTCCCTAACTCATTTTATGAGGCCAACATCATCCTGATACCAAAGTCTGGCAGAGACACAACAAAAAAAGAGAATTTTAGACCAATATCCCTGATAAACATCGATGCAAAAATCCTCAATAAAATACTGGCAAACCGGATTCAGCAGCACATCAAAAAGCTTATCCACCACGATCAAGTGGGCTTCATCCCTGGGATGCAAGGCTGGTTCAACATTTGCAAAGCAATAAACATAATCCAGCATATAAACAGAACCAAAGACAAGAACCACATGATTATCTCAATAGATGCAGAAAAGGCTTTTGACAAAATTCAACAGCCCTTCATGCTAAAAACTCTCAATAAATTCGGTATTGATGGAACGTACCTCAAAATAATAAGAGCTATTTATGACAAACCCACAGCCAATATCATACTGAATGAGCAAAAACTGGAAAAATGCCCTTTGAAAACTGGCACAAGACAGGGATGCCCTCTCTCACCACTCCTATTCAACATAGTTCTGGCTAGGGCAATCAGGCAAGAGAAAGAAATCAAGGGTATTCAGTTAGGAAAAGAAGAAGTCAAATTGTCCCTCTTTGCAGATGACATGATTGTATATTTAGAAAACCCCATTGTCTCAGCCCAAAATCTCCTTAAGCTGATAAGAAACTTCAGCAAAGTCTCAGGATACAAAATTAATGTGCAAAAATCACAAGCATTCTTATACACCAGTAACAGACAAACAGAGAGCCAAATCATGAATGAACTTCCATTCACAATTGCTTCAAAGAGAATAAAATACCTAGAAATCCAACTTACAAGGGATGTAAAGGACCTCTTCAAGGAGAACTACAAACCACTGCTCAGTGAAATAAAAGAGGACACAAACAAATGGAAGAACATACCATGCTCATGGATAGGAAGAATCAATATCGTGAAAATGGCCATACTGCCCAAGGTTATTTATAGATTCAATGCCATCCCCATCAAGCTACCAATGAGTTTCTTCACAGAATTGGAAAAAACTGCTTTAAAGTTCATATGGAACCAAAAAAGAGCCCACATCTCCAAGACAATCCTAAGTCAAAAGAACAAAGCTGGAGGCATCACGCTACCTGACTTCAAACTATACTACAAGGCTACAGTAACCAAAACAGCATGGTACTGGTACCAAAACAGAGATATAGACCAATGGAACAGAACAGAGTCCTCAGAAATAATACCACACATCTACAGCCATCTGATCTTTGACAAACCTGAGAGAAACAAGAAATGGGGAAAGGATTCCCTATTTAATAAATGGTGCTGGGAAAATTGGCTAGCCATAAGTAGAAAGCTGAAACTGGATCCTTTCCTTACTCCTTATACGAAAATTAATTCAAGATGGATTAGAGACTTAAATGTTAGACCTAATACCATAAAAACCCTAGAGAAAAACCTAGGTAGTACCATTCAGGACATAGGCATGGGCAAAGACTTGATGTCTAAAACACCAAAAGCAACGGCAGCAAAAGCCAAAATTGACAAGTGGGATCTCATTAAACTAAAGAGCTTCTGCACAGCAAAAGAAACTACCATCAGAGTGAACAGGCAACCTACAGAATGGGAGAAAATTTTTGCAATCTACTCATCTGACAAAGGGCTAATATCCAGAACCTACAAAGAACTCAAACAAATTAAAAGAAAAAAACAAACAACCCCATCAAAAAGTGGGCAGAGGATATGAACAGACATTTCTCAAAAGAAGACATTCATACAGCCAACAGACACATGAAAAAATGCTCATCATCACTTGCCATCAGAGAGATGCAAATCAAAACCACAATGAGATACCATCTCACACCAGTTAGAATGGCGATCATTAAAAAGTCAGGAAACAACAGGTGCTGGAGAGGATGTGGAGAAATAGGAACACTTTTACACTGTTGGTGGGATTGTAAACTAGTTCAACCATTATGGAAAACAGTATGGCGATTCCTCAAGGATCTAGAACTCGAAGTATCATATGACCCAGCCATCCCATTACTGGGTATATACCCAAAGGATTATAAATCATGCTGCTATAAAGACACATGCACACGTATGTTTATTGCAGCACTATTCACAATAGCAAAGACTTGGAATCAACCCATATGTCCATCAGTGACAGACTGGATTAAGAAAATGTGGCACATATACACCATGGAATACTATGTAGCCATAAAAAAGGATGAGTTTGTGTCCTTTGTAGGGACATGGATGCAGCTGGAAACCATCATTCTTAGCAAACTATCACAAGAACAGAAAACCAAACACCGCATGTTCTCACTCATAGGTGGGAACTGAACAATGAGATCACTTGGACTCGAAAAGGGGAACATCACACACTGGGGCCTATCATGGGGAGGGGGGAGGAGGGAGGGGGGAGGGATTGCATTGGGAGTTATACCTGATGTAAATGACGAGTTGATAGGTGCTGACGAGTTGATGGGTGCAGCACAGCACCATGGCACAAGTATACATATGTAACAAACCTGCACGTTATGCACATGTACCCTAGAACTTAAAGTATAATAATAATAAAAAAAAATTAAGATTAAGCATATGTGAAACTATACTGAAAGGATATGAGGCAGGACTACGACTAAGTAAAAATATTAATACTAAGTAATGATATTATGATGCTTATTTGGTTGTTTTCCTCTTTTTGGGGGGTATATTTGGGGTCTCACCATGTTGCCCAGGCCAGTCTCTAACTCCAAATGATCCTCCCACCTCAGCCTCCCAAAGTACTGGGATTACAGATGTGAGCCATTGCACCTGGCCTGCTTTCTGTTTTTTTTTAAACCCGGATTTAGATCTTCACATCCAAATAAATGTTCAGCATCAAGGCAGTTGTTGGAACTCTTTACTTCAAAGAATCTCTTTTGAAATTGCCTTCTGAGCTAGTTTAGTATTCATTATCTACAGCCAGATACTTGATTTATACCCAAATCTAGTCTTTTTTTTTTTTTTTTTTTTTGAGACGGAGTCTCGCTCTGTCGCCCAGGCTGGAGTGCAGTGGCCGGATCTCGGCTCACTGCAAGCTCCGCCTCCCGGGTTTATGCCATTCTCCTGCCTCAGCCTCGGGAGTAGCTGAGACTACAGGCACCCGCCACTTGGCCCGTCTAGTTTTTTGTATTTTTTTTAGTAGAGACGGGGTTTCACCGGGTTAGCCAGGATGGTCTCGATCTCCTGACCTCGTGATCCGCCCGTCTTGGCCTCCCAAAGTGCTGGGATTACAGGCTTGAGCCACCGCGCCCGGCCCAAATCTAGTCTTGATCCTGGTTTGCTCACTCTCAGAAGAGTTCATGAATCATTAATTCCTTCAACAAACATTTATTGAACATCTACTGCATATTAGGCCCTGTGCTAAATTCCAGGAATGGAAAGATAAATAAGCTATAGTACCTACTCTTAAGGAGTGTAAAATCTAATAAAAGAAGATAGATGTATATACCAATAAATACATACATACTGGGTCTAATGAGGCACATAGATATGCCTGGCATGCTGTGGCATCAAAGAAGGCTTTGTAGGCCGGGCGCGGTGGCTCAAGCCTGTAATCCCAGCACTTTGGGAGGCCGAGACGGGTGGATCACGAGGTCAGGAGATCGAGACCATCCTGGCTAACACGGTGAAACCCCGTCTCCACTAAAAAATACAAAAAACTAGCCGGGCGAAGTGGCGGGCGCCTGTAGTCCCAGCTACTCGGGAGGCTGAGGCGGGAGAATGGCGTGAACCTGGGAGGTGGAGCTTGCAGTGAGCTGAGATCCGGCCACTGCACTCCAGCCTGGGCGACAGAGCAAGACTCCGTCTCAAAAAAAAAAAAAAAAAAAAAGAAGGCTTTGTAGAGGTGACTCGAGCTGGTAATGAATTGGTATTCATCAGCTAATTAAGAAAGACTGACAAAATATTGTGAGCAAAGGAGAAAGGTACCAAATGGCATAGAGTGTTTGGGGAGCTGTATGAGCATTACTTAGAGGTAGAAGTTAGTGGGATTGAACTTTAAGACATTTGACAGTAGAGGTAGGAGAGGGGAGACAAGGAGGAACAGAAAGCATTTACCATGTCAAGCCATTGGGATTTTATCCTATAAGCAGGTAGTGGGAAACCACTGAAGTATTTTAAACAGTGAAGGGAGATGATCAGATATGCAGACAGTAATGTGGAGGGTAGACTGGAAAGGATAAGTCTGGGAACAAGGAGACCACATGGGTTACAGTGGTTCCACATCTGACTGCCCATTAGAATCATCTAGGAAACTTGTTAAGAATGCAAATTCCTGGGCCCCATTTCCCTGAAATTCTGATTTTAAGTAGGTCTGGTTAGAGCCCAGGAATCTGTGTTATTAACAAGCTTCACAAATGATTCTTACGCTGCTAGCTCTATATCAGGTCCACTGATAAGTGTTTGAGATCCACTAAATATCTATGGCAGGAAATAACAATGTGCCTGAATTTGAGCGGTAAGAATGGAGGGAAGGCATTAATAGGACTTAGAGATTGATAAGCTGTGGGAAGGTGAAGAAGACAACAGAGATTCACAGTGGTGTCCAGATTCCAGCCTGGGTGAATGGTGGAGCCATTTTCCAAACTAAGGAAGTGGAAGAGGGGTGTGTGTGTGTGTGTGTGTGTGTGTGTGTGTGTGTGTGTGTTATGTGTGTGTTGGGGGAGGGAGGCACAATGATTTCTATCAGGGACATGACAAATTTGAGGTGCTATGAGATAAGTAGGCAGTTCCTCAGAAGCAGCTGAGGAGCTACAACTGGGCTGAAGTTACAGATTTTGGAGTAATCAGTTAGGAGGAAGTTCAGTAATCAGTTAGGAGGAAGTTCAAATCATGATAGCATAGGCAGTCCTCAGGGAGAGCACATAGAGGAGAAAAGAAGAGGGCAAAGAATCTTGTAGAAACACTGCCTTGTAAGGATGAGGATTCAACAAGACTTGAGAACAGTCTGAAGTCATAAGAGACTCAGGAGAAAGCCAGCCAAAGCAGGAGTTGCAGGAGGGAATTTCCACATATCTTAATGTTTAATGGACTCCTGTGCATGTCAAGATCACTCAGATGCTTTTTCAGAGTATACATTCTATCCCTGCTGAATCTGTTGGGGAGGTGGAGATGGCATGGCATTTTGAAAAGGCTCTCAAAAATTCTGATAGGGCTCCTCTCTCAAGTCTTTTAAGACTTGAAGGTAGGGACAATGTCTTTTGCTACACAGGGTGGGCATTTAATAAATATTTGTTTAATGGTTGTCTTTGCTATCTTAGTTTTGATTCTGGCACTAATAAAATCACATTTACATACTAAAGATTCACCACTAGAACAGTTATTTATAATTGTGGCATAAGGTTGGGAGACAATTTCAAAGGAAGAGTTCCAAAAGCATTTTCTCAAAGCCCCTAAGTACAGTAGTCCCCTCTTATTTGCAGTTTTGTTTTCTGAGGTTTCTGTTACCCTTTGTACAGTATAAGAAGATGTTTTGAGAGACAGAAAGAAATCACATTCACATAACTTTGATTACAGTATATTGTTATAATCATTCAATCTTATTCTTAGCAATTATTAATCTCTTACTGTGCCTAATTGATGAATTAAGCTTTATCATAGGTATGTATGCATAGGAAAAAACATAGTATACAATCGGCGCTCTATATCCATGGGTTCTGCATCTGACAGTTCAACCAAGTGTGGATTGAAAATATTTAATAAAAACAAAAAGGATGGTTGCAGCTGTACTGAACATGTACAGAGTTTTTTCTTGTCATTCCTAAACAATATGTCATAACAATTATTAATATTTAACATTTACATTGTATTAGATATTGTAAGTAATCTAGAGATTATTTAAAGTATATGGGAGAATATGTATAGGTTATATGCAAATACTGCACCATTTTATATAAGGGACTTGAGTGTCTGTGGATTTTGACGTCAGGAGCCAATCCCTCATGGATACTAAGGGACAGCTATAAATAAGGTTCGGTACTACCCACCGTTTCAGGCATCCGCTGGGGGTCTTGGAACATATCTCCCAGGGAAAAAGAGGGTATTTAGTCTTCTAAAATGACCACTTTGAAGGAAATAATGTTAATTTTGTATACACACACACACACACACACACACACACACAATTTATTTATTTATTTATTTAATTTATTTTTGAGATGGAGTCTCACTGTGTCATCCAGGCTGGAGTGCAGTGGCGCCATCTTGGCTCACTGCAACCTCTGCCTCCCAGGTTGAAGCAATTCTCCTGCCTTAGCCTCCTGAGTAGCTGGGATTACAGGCATCTGCCACCATGTCCACCTAATTTTTGTATTTTTAGTAGAGACGAGGTTTTGCCATGTTGGCTAGGCTGGTCTCAAACTCCTGACCTCAAGTGATCTGCCTGCTTCACCCTCCCAAAGTGCTGGGATTACAGGTGTGAGCCACTGGACCCAGCAGGTTTGGTATATTTTTTTAAAATACTCTCACATTGTTATAATGTACACATAAATACAAACATCTTCACTTGCCTAAGAAAACAGCTTAGAGTCCTGGAAGAGGCCCAGGGATACTCTAGTAAGTAGTCTTGAAGACCTGGATTGACCATGTCATGCCACTAAAAAAGTCATTGAATCTCTCTGGGCTTTGTTCTCTCCTTTTTAATATGAGTTTGTCTAGATGGTAATTAAGGTTCTTCTTCATTATAAAATTTTATGATACAATTTTCCTGAGCCTCTTAAAAGTTTATAACTCAGTTAAGCTACAAATAAGTAAAAATTTCCTCTGCTTTATTGATCCCTACCATTTAGCTTATATTGGATTTAATCCCATTTCTTTTACTTTTACATTAATCCAAGTGTTTAAAACTTACATAAACTTGTTTGTTATTTTGAAATTATCAAAGTATTACCATTGTTTTGTCTTGTGTGTTTTTTCTACAGATTGGACCAGTGGATCACATTGAATTCTCTTCTGGCCCTGAATTCAAAAAAACATTAGCCTCAAAAACCATTAGCATTTCTGAAGAAGGTTTGTAGGGGCTGACAGGGACTGGCTGAAGTCTTGCTTTAGTTGACTGAAAGAATAAACATTGCTTTGTGGAGTGCCAGAAGTAGGAATAGTTTTCATATACGAGCTTAAGTCATCAGCTTCCCAATTTTTAGATAAGGATTTTTTTTTTTGTAATGTGATTAGCTTCCACCTCAAAGCCTTTTTTTTTTGGAGAAGGCAGTAACCTCCTCTGGATTTCATATCATGGGGCAAGTGTGGCCTGGAGCTCAATTTTTGTGGATTCCAAGCCATTGGACTCATAGTGCTGAGGATTGCACAGAACTTTGTGCTGAGGTTGCTGTTTGTCTGTGATCATCAGCTGAGCTGGAATTTGAGGTTCTGGTAAAATGGCCAGGCAGTGGTGAGGTATTAAGTTTTTTCATTTTTTATTGAAAGAATGAATTTGTTTTTACTTTCTACTGTGTGTGTAGTTTATACCTGTGTTCTCTTCTCATTCAGTCTTGTCAGTCTTTTCAAAAACCAGTGTTTGTTAATTCTGTTTGTTTCTCAGTTTCCTTTTTCGTTAATCTTTATTATTCTATTTTGGGGGGATTAACTTGTTGGCTTTTTTCTAACTTTATTTTTTCTTGTTTTCTAATATGTGAATTGAGGCTGAATATGTTCCTGCATGGACCTACTTATCATCATCTGGTGTTGTTCAGGTCTACATAGTTTGTAGTTCACATTATGATTTCTTTAGCTTGTAAAAGGAGTTTTTAGCTTCTAAATATTAAGGATTCTAATATATAGGGCTATGTTTTTGTGGTCGATTTCCATTTTCATTGTATTTTGATTAGCTGATGTGTATGATGATATCAATTCTTAGAAATTTGTTAAAATTTCTCTTGTGGCTGAGGATAGTCAGTTTTTATGTTCCACATTTATCTGAAGAGACCAAACATTTGCTGTTGGTTGTATGTATTGTATGTGTATATATCTCCCTTTGGTCAAGCTTCTAAATTGTATTGTCCAGATTTTTTATATTTTTTCTGATTCTTTAGTCAGCTTGATCCATTAATTTCTCAGAAGGTTGCATTAAAAATTACCCATAATGATTATGGAATTATTTATCCTTGTAAATCTGTTACATTCATCTTAAGGCTATAAGGTGAAAATAGTTCAGAATTGTTATATTTCTTGTTGGATTTTGTCTCTTTTATCACTAAGTAATTATTCCCAATAATCCTTTTTGACTTATAGTCGATTTTGTTTAATATGAACATTTCTACCCCTGTGTTCTGGTATAACTTTTTGATATGTTTTTTTTTTTTAAATTTTATGTAAAATTTCTATGCTATTTTAATAGAAGACAGAATCATACAATTAACTTTCATATACTCAACAACAAACTTTAATCATTATCAACTCATGGCCAATCCATTTTTTACCTAAACACCTACCCACACCCACCCACTCTTCCCACCTTTTTCTTGATTATTTTGAAGTGAAACCCAGACAGCACGTTATTTTATGTATAAATATTTTATATGTATCTCTAAAAGATCAGGTCCATGTTTAAAACATAAGCACAATAATATTGGCACTCCTTTAAAAAATTCTTAATATACTTATATATCTAATCAGGGTTCAAATGTTGCCAATTGTCTTGTTTCAAAAAATAGCTTTTTAGGCCGGGTGTGGTTTCTCACACCTGTAATCCCAGCACTTTGGGAGGCCGAGGCAGGCAGATCACAAGATCAGGAATTTAAAACCAGCCTGGCCAATATGGTGAAACCCTGTCTCTACTAAAAATACAAAAATTAGCCTGGTGTGGTGGTGGGCGCCTATAGTCCCAGCTACTCAGGAGGCTGAGGCAGGAGAATTGCTTGAAGCCCAGGAGCGGAGGTTGCAGTGAGCCAAGATCATGCCACTGCACTCCAGCCTGGGCGACAGAGCGAGACTCCGTCTCAAAAAAAAAAAAAAAAAAAAAAGCTTTTTAATTATTACAGTTGGAACCCAGGTAAGATCTGTATGTGGCCATTGGTTGATGGCTTGTAAGTCTCTTTACTTCTGGGTTCCTTCTCTCCTTTTTCTTCCTTGAAGTTTTCTTTGTTGAAGAAACAAGATATTTGTTCTGAAGTGTTTTTCAGAGTCTGAATTTTGCTAATTGAGTCTCTGTGATGTCATTTAATGTGTTGTTTTCTCCTCTGTATTTCTTGTAAATTGGATATCCCTTTACTTTCAGGCTGTTTGATTATGTTGTAGTTGTGTCCAGCATCTACCTAGATGTCATTCCTTTAAATAATTAGACAGTCTTTTTTAACCAGCAAGCATAATCAGTATTCATTTATTGTATTTACTGATATATTTGTGCTTATTTCTAATATCTTATTTCATGGGGTTTTTTTGCCCTTTTTTTCCTTTACTTTTTGTTCCTCTTTTTTGCCTTTTATTGGATTGAGTTTTCTATATTCTCTCTTTCCTACTGTATTGGTTCAGAAATTATACATTTCATTTTTAATTTTTAGTGGTTATTCTTGAATTTTTTTTTTTTTTTTTTTTTTTTTTTTGAGACAGAGTCTCGCTCTGTCGCCCAGGCTGGAGTGCAGTGGCCAGATCTCAGCTCACTGCAAGCTCCGCCTCCCGGGTTCACGCCATTCTCCTGCCTCAGCCTCCTGAGTAGCTGGGACTACAGGCGCCCGCCACCTCGCCCGGCTAGTTTTTTGTATTTTTTTAGTAGAGACGGGGTTTCACCGTGTTAGCCAGGATGGTCTCAATCTCCTGACCTCGTGATCCACCCGTCTCGGCCTCCCAAAGTGCTGGGATTACAGGCTTGAGCCACCGCGCCCGGCCTATTCTTGAATTTTTAACATTCATAGTTGAGTTAAAGTTTAAGGTGAAGTTGGACATGGTGGTGCATACCTGTAGTCCCAGCTATTCGGGAGGCTGAGGTGGGAGGATCACTCGAGCCCAAGAATTAAAGATTGTAGTATGCTATCATCACACCTATGAATAGCCACTGCACTCCAACCTGGACAACATAGTGAGACACCATCTCTTAAAATTTTTTTCTTTTTAAATTAAGGTGAATATATCTACCTCCCAAACAATATAAGGACTTTAGACCTTTTTAGCACTGATTTGTTCCCTCCATCTTCTCTGATACTGTTTTTTTTGTTTGTTTGTTTGTTTTTGAGAGTCTCGCACTGTGGCCCAGGTTGGAGAGTGCAGTGGTGTGATCTCAGCTCACTACAACCACCGCCTCCCAGGTTCAAGCAATTTTCCTTCCTCAGCCTCCCGAGTAGCTGGGACTACTGGTGCACACCACCACGCCCAGCTAATTTTTTCTATTTTCAGTAGAGATGGGGTTTCACCATGTTGGCCAGGATGATCTCAATCTCTTGACCTTGTGATCTGCCCGTCTCGGCCTCCCAAAGTGTTGGGATTATAGGTGTGAGCCACCAACCCAGCGTCTGATACTGTTTTCAAATATTTGTAGATCTACTCTGTTTTTAACCCTCCCATTTAGTTCCCCTTGCCTTTTATTTTTTGAGTCAGTGCTTAGCTAGGATTTCTCCACATTTGTCATTTTCTTTGCCAACAATTACTTCATTTTAAAATTTCTGATTTAAATAATGTAAATATGTAGGCAACAAATGTATAAAACCAAAACAAGTTTCATGACACCTTTTATTGCCTGAGATGCTCTCTGATATTTTCTCTTCTCTGCTATTGTTGTCCACAGTTGCTTCTCGCATCCACTTCTTTTTTTTGTTTGTTTTTTGAGATGGAGTCTCACTCTGTCAGAGTGCAGTGGTACGATCTTGGCTCACTGCAGCCTCTGCCTCCCGGGTTCAAGCAAAACTCTGCCTCGGCCTCCCGAGTAGCTGGGACTACAGGCGCCTGCCACCATGCCTGGCTAATTTTTTGCATTTTTAGTAGACACGGAGTTTCCCCGTGTTAGCCAGGATGGTCTCAATCTCCTGATCTTGTGATCCACCTGCCTTGGCCTCCCAAAGTGCTGGGATTACAGGTGTGAGCCACCAGGCCCAGCCATATTTCTTTTATTTACCTTCTATTGGAGTAGGAATGATTCTTTAGTATTAAGATTTAACTTTGGGTACTTTTCACCGATAATATTTTGAAGTACTGCTTCCTCCCCATTTTTTCTTTTCTTTCTAAAACACCTATTAGAGGTGTGTTGGACCTTCTCACTCTGTTACTTATATCTTTTTTTTTTTTTTTTTTATGAGACAGAGTTTCGCTCTTGTTGTCTAGGCTGGAGTGCAATGACGTGATCTCAGCTCACCGCAACCCCCACCTCGCGGGTTCAAGTGGTTCTCCTGCCTCAGCCTTCTGAGTAGCTGCGATTACGGGCATGTGCCACCACCCCTGGCAAATTTTTTATATTTGTAGAGACAGGGTTTCTCCATTTTGGTCAGGCCAGTCTCGAACTCCTGACCTCAGGTGATCCGCCCACCTCGGCCTCCCAAAATGCTGGGATTACAGGTGTGAGCCACCACGCCTGGCCGCCTTATCTCTTTTAACCTCTTCTGCATAATTTCCTCCCTTTATCAGTGGTGCACTCAGGATGATTTCCTCAGATCTGTCTTTTAGTTTACTAATTCTCTTCTTTGCTATGTCTTTGCTGTTTTAGCTATTCGTTATGATTTTAATTTTGGTGGCTATATTTAATATCTAGAAGTTGTATTTATTTCTTTTTCAGATCTATCTGCTCTTTGGATGTCCTGTCCTGTTTTTTTTTATTGCTGTTCCTATGCTTTATCTGTTTAATAATTTTAGTCATGTTTTATGACTAACGTTTTCTGATTGTTGTATTTCATATGTGCACATTATCAATTATTGAATCTGCATACTGACTCTCTTTCATGATTGGTTGTTCCTTTGTGTGATTTGTAATTTTTTATTATGGGCTTATCATTAGTAGAAGTTCTGCTAGATTATACGTATTTGTCTTTGGAGTAGTTTTGCATTTGCTTTTTGCTATCATTGAACACTGTAGGAAAAAATTGGAACAAATTTTAGTATACATTTCTTCACTTGGGGTTGCTGTAGTGTATTGATGGTAGAAATTCAGACCCTGTTCATGCTTGTGGCAAGTCAGGGATTTTGATTTCTCAAAGTTGACTTTTATTTTTCTCTCAGCTACTATCCATGCAGATAGAAAACTTATTTGCTGTTTCACCAGGGGAGAGACTTTCTTATTCCTATTTTATGGACAAAGCTGTCCTTCAATGCTCTAAGATAAATGAAGGTAGCTCAGTTTTTCCCTCATTGCAGTCTGCAGAAACCACATCTTCTATTCCTCAGTAGACTATCCTAGCATCATTGCCCACTTATTGCTCCAGCTTTGAGTTCCTTTTTCTTTTCTGGCACCAGGGGATTTCTCTGTTTAGAAAGATTGGTTGTATATTAAATATATATTTTTTGTAATTTAGCATGTCTGTGTTTTTATGGAAGGGCATAGGCCTGTGTACTTCAGCTCAGTCTGCCACGTTTAATGAAGTTGATAATAAATTTTATGGTTTATTTACTGTGGGAGAGCTTTAACTTCAAATTTTTTATTAAATTCATTATACAGTAGAAAGCTATTAGCATAATATGTGGTAAACTTCTAATATCTATGTTGCTAGTTGGAAGTATTAGCAATTGTTGTCTTTTCCATGTGATCTTTTTTTCTCTACTATTTAATTTTAATTGTAATATATACTCTGGATTAGTGCGTTTTTTGACACATATGGATGAAGAAGATCAAAGTGACAAAAAGGAGACTTCAGAACCTGAATTTTCAATAACAGAAAATTATTCTGGTCAGAAAACCCATGTGTTTCCTACTGCCAATTCAGCTGTCAGCCTTTCCAGTGATCAGAATACTACTTCTCCTGGTATTGTTCTTCACTTTTTCATTTACACATACTCTTATTCTCCATTATAATGTTACTGAATGTGATTTACTGGGAATACAGTTATGAAAGGTTTTGTGAAGTAATTTTGTAATATTTATTTTAGGGGAAGGAAAGTTAAAACTTGCTATTCACATGAAGAACTATGACACCTTGTCACCTTCATAAGACATAATGCAATCATGTATCATATCTTGGTGTAACTTATTAATATGAAATATATAGCAACTGGAATTACTATAATAGTTGACATTTACAAAAATTGAAAAATTAAAACTCTTCCAATTAAAAGAACTTTGAATTTTAATTTGAAAACAAAATAGTATCTATCATTTCTTGCACCTCTACCATGTGCCAAACATCACTGTTTTATATGCGTAGATTCTGGTTTAAGCCTGACCTATGAGGTGTAGACACTATTATTATCCCCATTTTACAGTTGAGGAGATTGAGATTTAGAAGGATTTAGTGCCACTTTTTGTTTCATTTCATTTGGAGGTAGCAATTAAAACTGCTATTCTTTAGTCCTAATGAATACATTTTATCCTATGAATAATAGGACATAGTAAATACATCAGTTCAATCACTGACAGTGGCTTGGAAATACATTTTTTTCTCTCAGATATTGATGGTCAATTAAAATGATTTTACTGAGTGTTTAGTGTATGTTCTATTACCATTATTAAAGTGATATAAACAGTAAAAATGCTATTTTGAATGACATTACTGTTACTTAAAGAAAAGCTATTAGTAAGCTGACTTTAAATCTTGTAATGATTTTCTCAGTTCTTTCTAGATGCCATGTATGTTTTAGTCATCAACATATGGGGATAATAATTTCCACTTCACAGAGTTGTGAAGACTGAATATCATATATAAAGCATCTCAGAATCTTGTTTTATTTTCTTGGTCACTGATAGCTTTTCTCTTTTCTTCTCTGGGGTAGGATTGACAAATGAGGTTAAACAGGATTTGTATGGCTAGATGGTAGAGGGTTCCAATTATATCTGAGAAGTTTACACTCCATTTTATACTTGGGAATCATGGGAGAATTCTAGGCAGAGAAGTAAAATGAGGAGGTTTTGAGGAAAAATAGAACGGAGGCATAGAGACCACTGAGGAGGCTACAAAAATCTGACCTGGGAAATAATGAGGGCCTGGCTAGTGTTGTGGGAAAGAAATAGAAGAAACGAGACATTTTGAATTAGTAACTGATGGTACTCAGTGACTAGGTGGGTAAAAGAGGAGGAGAGGGGGAACATGGTTGTTTAGTGTTGCCAGAGTCTAAGGCAAAGGTATAACTAGCTCTGATGTCAAAGTCTAGACTCCAACCTTTTGGCTTCCCTGCGCCACATTGGAAGAAGAAGAATTGTCTTGGGCCACACGTAAAATACCCTAACGCTAACAATAGCTGATGAGCTTAAAAAAAAAAAAAAGTCCATGCATAAATCTCATAATGTTTTAAGAACGTTTACTTGGTAGTAAACAGGTACTGTGGCTGTGGGTTAGTGATCCTGGGTTACTAATAGGAGAAAGGGCAACTTGTTACTCAGCAAACACTTCAACCTTTAACCCAAGAGGTCACCATCTTCACTAATCTCATCTACTTCCCCATATGCAGCCCAGTCAGTATTGGAAGAGAATCCTTTAAGCTTTTTTTCATGAATAGGCCAGTAGGGGCCTCTCAAATACTGAGAGAAAGTGTCTCTTTAATGGACCCTCTCTTTCCTAAGTACATAGGATTAATATCTTTTTCTACCTAGCAAAAAGCTATTAAGGGTAGTACTGTTACTATTACACTAACCTTAGATTTATGTGAGGTATTTCTCTCTTAGTTAAATTGAATTAGTCACCCTTAAGAACCCACAGATGCCCAGATTCTGAGAACAAAAATAAAATGCTTGATTTGGAGGTTAATAAATTAAATAGAACAATGTACTTTCAAGAAAACAGGTATTTCATATTAAAACCATGTGAATGTATAAGTCTTAAGGACAGATTTGGTTTATCTCAAGATAATAAAATCTTAAGGAATATTTTTTGAGAAGAGATGTCAGAACACTTTTCCCAAATTAATTCAGTTCTGTTTTTGGAATTAAACATATAGAAGATTGAATAGATTAAGTATTTTTCTTTGAAAATATATAGTTAATAATGGACAAGACTTAAAAATTATATTTTGGGCCGGGCATGGTGGCTCAAGTCTGTAATCCCAGCACTTTGGGAGGCCGAGACAGGCGGATCACAAGGTCAGGAGATTGAGACCATCCTGGCTAACATGGTGAAACCCCGTCTCTACTAAAAAAATACAAAAAAACGGCCGGGCGCGGTGGCTCAAGCCTGTAATCCCAGCACTTTGGGAGGCCGAGACGGGCGGATCACGAGGTCAGGAGATCGAGACCATCCTGGCTAACACGGTGAAACCCCGTCTCTACTAAGAAATACAAAAAACTAGCCGGGCGAGGTGGCGGGCGCCTGTAGTCCCAGCTACTCGGGAGGCTGAGGCCGGAGAATGGCTTGAACCCGGGAGGCGGAGCTTGCAGTGAGCTGAGATCCGGCCACTGCACTCCAGCCTGGGCTACAGAGCGAGACTCCGTCTCAAAAAAAAAAAACAAACAAAAAAAAAAACAAAAAAACTAGCCCGGCGAGGTGGCGGGCACCTGTAGACCCAGCTACTCAGGAGGCTGAGGCAGGAGAGTGGCGTGAACCCGGGAGGCGGAGCTTGCAGTGACCTGAGATCCGGCCACTGTACTCCAGCCTGGGCAACAGAGCGAGACTCCGTCTCAAAACAAAACAAAACAAAACAACAACAACAAAAAATTATATTTTGGGTTACATTCTTACAAGTAAATTGCTCCTTGGATTTAAATAAGATATTTTCTGAAATATATTACTTTCAGATCACCAGAGGTTTGCTTTCTGTTTGTATATATTTTATAAAGTAAATTGCACTCCAGTACTCTAAACTGTGTACTAAGCAAAGAAGGGTTGTGCCTTCTGACATATATTATACTGAGTACTCAGGATAGAAAAGTAATAATCTTATACCAGCTGGGTGTGATGGCCCATGCCTGTAATCCCAGCACTTTGGGAGGCCAAGGCAGGTGAATCATTTGAGCTCAGTGGTTGGAGACCAGCCTGGGCAACACAGCAAGACCCCATATCTACAAAAAATACAAAAATTAGCCTGCATTGCAGCACACACCTGTAATCCCAGCCATTCACCACGTTAAGGTGGGAGGTTCGCTTGAGCCTGGAGGCAGAGGTTGTAGTGTGCCATGACCTGCGCTTAGCCTGGGTGACAGAGTGAGACATGGTCTTAAAAAACGTGTAGACAGTGTTCACTATCAGATAGCATATTCAAGAGGAGGATAAATATGCTGTAAATATATATCTATAAACCAATTTGGAGGTTTAAAAGTATTTTAATTTAATTTCTGGTTGTATAATTTCTAAATTAGGTTAACAATTGAAAGCAAAAAAAATGACCCAAAATTTTTATTAATAATGATTTTTTTTTTTTTAGGTATGAATAGCAATGATGAATTATTTGAGAGGTAAATATCTTAAGAGTTAATTCATGATTTTCTTTAAAGTTGGGTGTGTGTAGATAGTGGAAATTTTGTTGTTCATATGTGTGTGAATTTTTACATTATACATCTTTGTGGTTTAAAGGAATATAAGTTTTCATTGGGTATGGAATATTTTTAAGAAATTGAGGATTGTTATACCCCTTACTGTTTTAGCACAAGTAATTAGAATTCAATAGACTATACTACATTTTCTTATATAAATATAGATCAAATTTAAACAGGCAGAATCTATAGAGGTTTTCTTCTGGGCCATATGTTTCCTTTTTAAAGAAAATCTACCAAGTCATTACTTTTTGTTGATTAGTCTTTTTCGCTGAGAGATACTAGAATTGCAGAAATAGAAGGACAGTAGATATATGTATATCATTTTGTGTTCATTTGTTACATGTTTATTTTTGCTTAATGTAATTAAGTTGTAGATACTGATTTATATTTCTTAAATTACATTTGCAAATGAAGTGCTTCAGTAGATCCACTCCAGATGACTGGATTGACTGATATTGCAGACATTATTGATGACCTTATAACTAAAGACGGAGTTTCCAGTGAAGAGCTGGGCTTAACAGAACAAGCTAAGCGCACCTCCAGGTAATCATTGAATAATTCATTTTTAACCTGTTTAAAATGCTTCTCATTCAAGAATGTTCAAAACTTGTGATATTTTAATGTGATTTTTATGAAAAAAATCTGAAGCATAGAATAGATTTTTTTCTTCATGTTTTGTTATGTATATGTGTCAGTCTTCCCTTTTCCCTAACAATTTATAGTATATAATTGTATCCTGTGAGTTTTCCCAAGAATCACTGTAAGTACAACATACATTTAATCCTATCTCTTACTAGAAGTAATTAATGATTTAGTTCATAGCACTTTATCCTAAAATTAACCCTTAGAATACATTTTAAATAGCTTTTCTGATGTATCATGCAAATGGAAAACAAAAAAGATCAGGCACTACTGTTTTTATATCAGATAAAACAGACTTTAAACCAACAGCAGTAAAAAAGGACAAAGAAGGGTTTTACATAATGATAAAGAGTTCAATTCAACAAAAAGACTTAACTATCCTAAATATATAAGCATTCAACATTGGAGCACCTAGATTCATAAAATAAGTACTTACAGACCTATGAAACTATTTAGGCAACCACATAGTAATAGTGGGGGACTTTAACACCTCACTGACAAAGTTAGACCTATCATCAAAGCAGAAAACTAACAAATTCTAGAATTAAATTAGACACTTGATCAATTGAACCTAATAGACATCTGCAGAATGCTCCACCCATCAACCCCAGAATATACATTCTTTTCATCTGCACATGGAATATACTCCAAGATCGACCAAATGCTTGGCTGTAAAGCAAGTCTCAATAAATTAAAGAAAAAAAAAACTGAAATCTGACTGATATGGTTTGGCCGTGTCCCCATCCAAATCTCATCTTGAATTGTAGTTCCCATAATTCCCATGTGTCATGGGAGGGATCAGGTGGAGATAATTGAATTATGGGGACAGTTTGCCCTATCCTGTTCTCATGATAGTGAGTTCTCACAATAACTGATGGTATTATAAGGGGCTTCCTCCTTCAGTGGGCACTCATTCTTCTCCTTCCTACCATCATGTGAAGAAGGATATGTTTGCTTCCCTTTCTGCCATGATTGTAAGTTTCCTGAGGCCTCCCCAGCCATGCTGAACTGTGAGTTAATTACACCTCTTTCCTTTATACCTTTATAAATTATTCAGTCTCAGGTATGTCTTATTTAGCAGTGTAAGAACAGACTAATATAGTAAATTGGTACCACAGAGAGTGGGGTGCTTCTGCAAAGATACCTGAAAATGTGGAAGCGACTTTGGAACTGGGTAACAGGCAGAGGTTGGAACAGTTTGTAGGGCTCAGAAGAAGACAGGAAGATGTGGGAAAGTTTGGAACTTCATAGAGACTTGTTGGGTGGCTTTGACCAAAAGCCTGATAGCAATATGGACAGTAAGGTCCAGGCAGAGGTGGTCTCAGATGAAGAAGAGGAACTTGTTGGGAACTGGAGGAGGTGATTCTTATTATCTTTTAGCAAAGAGACTGGTGGCATTCTGCCCCTGCCCTAGAGATTTGTGGAACTTTGAACTTGAGAGAGATTATTTAGGGTATCTGGTGGAAGAAATTTCTAAGTGGCAAAGCATTCAAGAGGAAGCAGAGCATGAAAGTTTGGAAAATTTGCAGCCTGACAGTGCAGTATAAAAGAAACACCCATTTTCTGGGGAGAAATTCAAGCTCACTGCAGAAATTTGCATAAATAATGAGAAGCCAAATGTTAGTCACCAAGACCATGGGGAAAATATCTCCAGGGCATGTTAGAGACCTTCATGGCAGCCCCTGCCATCACAGGCCTAGAGGCCTAGGAGGGAAAAATGATGTCCTGGGCCAGGCCCAGGCCCTCCCTGCTGTGTGCAGCCTAGGGACTTGGTGCCCTGCATCCTATCCTCTCTAGCTGTGGGTAGAAGGCGCCAAGATACAGCTCAGGCTGTGGCTTCAGAGGGTGCAAGCCCCAAACCTTGGCAGCCTCCATGTGGTGTTGAGCTTGTGGGTGAACAGAGGTCAAGAATTGAGGTTTGGGAACCTCCTCGTAGATTTCAGAGGATGTATGGAAATCCCAGACTGAAGTTTGCTGCAAGGGAAGAGCTCTCATGGAGAACCTCTACTAGGTCAGTGCAGAAGGGAAATGTAGGGTTGGAGCCCCCACACAGATTCCCTTCTGGGGCACTGCCTAGTGGAGCTGTGAGAAGAGGGCCACCATCCTCAGACCCCAGAATGGTAGATTTACCAACAGCTTGCACCATGTGCCTGGAAAAGTCACAGATAATGCCAGTTGTGAAAGCAGCTGGGGCAGAGGGCTGTACCCTGCAAAGCCTGCAAAGCCACAGGGACAGGAGCTGTGGACAGGACCTGTCCAAGACCATGGGAACCCACCTCTTGTATCAGCATGACCTGAATGTGAGACATGGAGTCAAAGAAGATCATTTTGGAACTTTAAGGTTTAATGACTACCCTATTGGATTTTGGACTTGCATGAGGCTGATAGCCCCTTTGTTTTGGCTAATTTCTCCTATTTGGACTGGGTGTTTTTACCCAATGCCTGTACCTCCATTGTATCTAGGAAGTAACTAACTTGCTTTTGATTTTACAGGCTCATAGGCAGAAGGGATTTGCCTTGTCTCAAATGAGACTTTGGACTTGGACTTTGGAGTTAATGCTAGAATGAGTTAAGACTTTGAGGGACTGTTGGAAGGACATGATTGTGTTTTGAATTATGAAGACATGAGATTTGGAAGGGGCCAGGGCAGAATGATATGGTCTGGTTGTTTCCCCATCCACATCTCATCTTGGATTGTAGTTCCCATAATCCCCACATGTTGGTAAAGATAATTGAATCATGGAGGTAGTTTGCTCTGTCCTGTCCTCGTGATAGTAAAAACACTATTTCACGAGTTCTGATGGGTTTTTTGTTGGTTTTTTCTTTTTTTTTTTGAGATGGAGTCTCGTTCTGTTGCCAGGCTAGAGTGCAGTGGTGCGATCTCAGCTCACTGCAACCTCCGACTCCCTGGTTCAAGCGATTCCTGCCTCAGCCTCCTGAGTAGCTGGGATTACAGGCATGTGCCACCACGCCCAGCTAATTTTTATATTTTTAATAGAGACAGGGTTTCACCATATTGGCCAGGATGGTCTCAATATCCTGACCTTGTGATCTGCCCCCCGTCGACTTCCCAAAGTGCTGGGATTACAGGTGTGATGCAGCAAAAGCAACACTGAGAGGAAAATTTAGAGGCTGGGCACGGTGTCTCACACCTGTAATCCCAGCACTTTGGGAGGCTGAGGCGGGTGGATCACCTGAGGTTGGGAGTTGGAGACCAGCCTGACCAACATGGAGAAACCTCATCTCTACTAAAAATATAAAACTAGCTGGGCATGGTGGCACATGCCTGTAATCCCAGCTACTCGGGAGGCTGAGGCAGGAGAATCACTTGAACCTAGGAGGCAGGGGTTGTGGTGAGCCAAGATCGTGCCATTGCACTCCAGCCTGGGCAACAAGAGCAAAATTCTTTCTCAAAAAAAAAAAAAAAAAAAAAGGTGGAAAGTTTATAGCACTAACCACCTGCATCAAAAAGTTAGAATGATTTCAAATTAGTGATCTAACATCACACCTAGAGGAAACAGAAAAACATGAACAAGTTAACCACAGAGCTAGCAAAATAAGTAACTAAAATCAGAGCAGAAGTGAACAAAATTGAGAACCAAATATCCATACAAAGAATCAATAAAACCAAAAGTTAGTTATTAGAAAGGATAAACTAGATTGATAGACCACTAGATACATTAACAAAGAAAAAAAGAGGGAAGATCCAAATAAGCGCAATCAGGAAACAACAAAGGTGACATTACAATTGATCCCACAGAAATACAAAAGATCCTGAGACTATTATGAACACCTGTATGCACAAAGTAGAAAATCTAGAGGAAATGGGTAAATTCCTGGAAACACAACCTCCCAACATTGAATCAGGAAGAAATTTGAAACCCTGAACAGACCAATATGAAGTTCTGAAATGGAATCAGTAATAAAAAACCCACCAACCAATAAAAGCCCCAGACTGGATGGATTGACAGCCAAATTCTGCCAGACATAAAAGAAGAGCTGATAGGAATTCTACTGAAACTCTTTAAAAAATCAAGGAGGACAGACTCTTCCCCAGTCATTCTATGAAGGTGGCATCACCCTGATACAAAAACCTGGCAAAGACACAGGGAAAAAGGAAAACTGTAGGCCAGTATCCCTGATGAATATAGAAGCAAAAATCTTCAACAAAATACAGCAAACCGAAAGCAGCACATCAAATTGTGGTGATTGTTAATTCACCACAATCAAGTAGGCCTCATTTCTAGGATGCAAGATTGGTTCAACATACACAAATCAATAAATGTGATTAATAGCCATTTATGACACACCCACAGCCAACATCTTACTGAATGGGCAAAAGCTGGAAGCATTCACCTTAAGAACTGGTACAAGACAAGGATGCTCAATCTTACCATTTCTATATAACATAGTACTGGAAGTCCTAGCCAGAGCAATCAAGTAAGAGAAATAAATGCAAGGCATCGAAATAGGAAAATAAGAATTCAGATTACCTCTTTTCCATGACAGTATGATTCTATACCTAGAAAACCTAAAGACTCCTCCAAAAGCCTCCTAGAACTGATAAATGACTTCAGTAAAGTTTCAGGATACAAAATCAATATACAAAAATCAGTAGCGTTTCTATGGAGAACCAAAGCAAGAATGCAGTCCCATTTACAACAGACACACACACACACACCTCTTAGAGCTCTAAGACCAAGTTATATCAGTGTTTATTTGAGCTCGGGGAAGAAAGTCAGTGAAAGAAGGCAATCACAGCAGTTCTTGTATTTGTAAGTGAAGGGCAAGGAATTAGATGTAACTAGAGTTTGTGCATTAGAAGGGGAGAGTGGGACTAGCTGAGTATGGAGACCAGAGGGAATCACTGAGTTCAACCTATTGACAAGCAGTAGGGGGTGATCAGAAGGGGCTTTTTTTCTTTTCATTTTGCTTCAGGAGAAAAACGATTTAATATCTACCAACTTCCCCATCCCCCAAGTAGCTGCATTCTGCGATTTCAACTTTTCTTCCAATTCTTAATCCTGTTTTCTCCGCTTATAAAAGGAAAGTTATCAAAAACAAAGGAAGGTTATCAAAAACAAAATACATTGGCAAAGTACTCATCACTTCTTCGACTTACATTTTTATTGCCATGAAACTATTTCCTGTGTTCTTCTATCCAGACAGACATTCACTGCAGTCTATAAAGTGAAAGATGTAAGCAAGGCTATATAACTGTTTCAGTGAACAGATTTGGTGAAGTGCCTTCTGTTTTAGTACTTTAAGTTTATCACATTTTGTTGACTTCTGACATTCCATTTTTCCTAGATTGGAGGAAAGATCTGTTTATGTAGTTTTTAAATGTGCCAGTGCCTGCACGTTAAGATTTTTAAAAATAAAATTGTATAAAACATATAATGTATTGGTCTTTTGGGGGGAATTAGATGCATCATCACTGTATTACACTGTATCACAACTGTATTACGGCTTCATCAACATTAACTGGTTTGCTTTCGTGATGTTTCTGAGGAATTGGTTCTTTTTGCAGAGGTTCAAGAGAAAGGGCTTTTGAGAAGTTCTCTAGTTCCTTTTGTATATTTACAAATGCTTTATTCACATTGTTAACTTTTCATCATTCATAATGTATATTTTAAGATTAGTGGGCTGGGTGCAGTGGCTCACGCCTATAATCCCAGCACTTTGGGAGGCTGAGGCAGGTGGATTACCTGAGGTCAAGAATTCGAGATCAGCCTGGGCAACATGGTGAAACCTCATCCCTACTAAAAATACAAAATTAGCCAGGCATAGTGGCACATGCCTGTAATCCCAGCTACTCGGGAAGCTGAGGCAGGAGAATCGCTTGAACCTGGGAGGTGGAGAATGCGGTGAGCCGAGATCGCGCCATTGCACTCCAGCCTGGGCAACAAGAGTAAATCTCCATCTCACCAAAAAAAAAAAAAGAAAACAGGTTAGTGGTAACTGGCTTTGCTTTGTTTTTAGCCTTAAAGTTGTTGTGTCTGGCAATGTGAAATACGTTCCTGGACTTCTGCCCCCTTAATTTGTTCTTGGCCATTGTCTTTGATGTGTATATGCAGGTTCTTTTTTTTTTTTTTTTTTTTTTTTTAATTAATTTCTGTAGGTTTTGGGGGAACAGGTGGTATTTGGTTACATGAGTAAGTTCTTCAGTGGTAATTTGTGAGATTTGGTGCACCCATCAACCTCAACAGTATATACTGTACCCAATTTGTAGTCTTTATTCCTCACCCACCTCCCACCCTTTCTCCCAAGTCCCTGAAGTCCATTGTATCATTCTTAGGCCTTTGTCTCCTCATAGCTTATGAGTGAGAGCATACGACATTTGGTTTTCCATTCCTGAGTTATTTCACTTAGAATAATGGTCTCCAATTCTATCCAGGTTGCAGCGAATGCCATTATTTCATTCCTTTTGGTGGCTGAATAGTATGACATGGTGTATATGTGTACCACAATTTCTTTATTCACTCATTGCTTGATGGGCATTTGGGCTGGTTCCATATTTTTGCAATTGTGAATTGTGCTGCTATAAACGTGTGTGCAAGTATGTTTTTCATATAATGACTTCTTTTCCTCTGGGTAGATACCCAGTAGTGGGATTGCTGGATCAAATGGTAGTTCTACTTTTAGTTCTTTAAGGAACATCCACACTGTTTTCCATAGTGGTTGTATTAGTTTACATTCGCACCAGCAGTGTAGGAGTGTTCCCTTTTAACCTTATCGCTGCCAACATCTATTGTTTTTTGATGTTTTAATTATGTTCATTCTTACAGAAGTAAGATGGTATCGCATTGTGGTTTTTATTTGCATTTCCCTGATCATTAGTGATGTTGAGCATTTTTTCACATGATTGTTGGCCATTTGTATATCTTCTTTTGTGAATTGTCTCTTCATGCCTTAACTCTATTGTTTTGATGGGATTTTTTTTTCTTGCTTATTTATTTGAGTTCTTTGTATATTCTGGGTATTAGTTCTTTGTCAGATGTATAGATTGTGAAGATTTTCTCTCACCCTGTGAGTTGTCTGTTTACTTTGCTGATTGTTTCTTTTGCTGTGCAGAAACTTTTTAGTTTAAGTTCCACCTATTTTTTTCTTTTTTTTTTTGAGACAGAGTCTTGTTCTGTTGCCCAGACTGGAGTGCAGTGGCCGGATCTCAGCTCACTGCAAGCTCCGCCTCCCTGGTCTACGCCATTCTCCTGCCTCAGCCTCCCGAGTAGCTGGGACTACAGGCGCCCGCCACCTCGCCCGGCTAGTTTTTTGTATTTTTTTGGTAGAGACGGGGTTTCACCGTGTTAGCCAGGCTGGTCTCGATCTCCTGACCTCGTGATCCGCCCGTCTCGGCCTCCCAAAGTGCTGGGATTACAGGCGTGAGCCACCGCGCCCGGCCAGTTCCACCTATTTATCATTGTTTTTGTTGCATTTGCTTTTAGATTCTTGGTCATGAAGCCTTTGCGTAAGCCACTGTCTAGAAGGATTTTTCCTGTGTTATCTTCTAGAATTTTTATGGTTTCAGGTCTTAGATTTAAGTCCTTGATACATCTTGAGTTGATTTTTGTATAAGGTGAGAGATGAGGATCCAGTTTTATTCTTCTACATGTGGCTTGCCAATTATCCCAGCACCATTTGTTGAATAGAGTGTCCTTCCCCCTTTATGTTTTTGTTTGCTTTGTCGAAGATCAGTTGGCTATAAGTATTTGGGTTTATTTCTGGGTTCTCTATTCTGTTCCATCGGTCTGCATGCCTATTTTTATACCAGTACCGTGCTGTTTTGGTGACTATGGCCTTATAGTTTGAAGTCATAATGTGATGCCTCCAGATTTATTCTTTTTGCTTTGTCTTGCTTTGGCTATACAGGCTCTTTTTTTGGTTCCATATGAATTTTAGGATTGTCTTTTCTAGTTCTGTGAAGAATGATGATGGGGTTTTTGTTGTTGTTGTTGTTGTTTTGTTTTTGTTTTTGTTTTTTTACAGAGTCTCACTTTGTTGCCCAGGCTGGAGTGCAGTGGCACAATCTCAGCTCACTGCAACCTCTGCCTCCTGGGTTCAAGCAATTTTTCTGCCTCAGCCTCCCTAGTAGCTGGGATTACAGGTCCGCACCACCACACCCGGCTAATTTGTTCATTTTTAATAGAGATGGGATTTTGCCATGTTGGCCAGGCTGATCTTGAACTCCTGAGCTTAGGTGATCCACCCGCCTCAGCCTCCCAAAGTGCTGGGATTACAGGTGTGAGCCGCCGCACCTGGCCCTTATGGTGGTATTTTGATAGGAATTGCATTGAATTTGTAGATTGCTTTTGGCAATATGGTCATTTTCACAATATTGATTCTACCCATCAATGAGCATGGGATGCGTTTCCATTTGTTTTGTTATCTATGATTTCTTTCAGCAGTGATACATGCATGCAGGTCTTTAAGCGCCAGGTGGCACCATCTGCATGCAGCACAGGGCTTTAAGATGGAAATTAGAGCCAGTTAGAAGACTTATTTCAGTAGTTTAGAGATGAGGTGATCAGAATGAAGAGTGTAGGGTAATAGGTGTAAGTGAACATTTAGAGGCTATCAGGTGGTAAGAATGACAGCTTTTCTACTTGAGTGACTGAGTTGATGGTGATTTCTTTAGCAGGATAAAGAATGCAGGGGCAACACAGGGAAAACCAATCTCTACCAAAAATATAAAAATTAGCCAGCCTCATAACCCAATCTCAAAAAAAAATTTTTTTTTAATAAAAATATCTTTTAAATCCTGCATTCTGTTAATTTTGCTTCCTTCCCTGAGAAGGACATAATATATCTTTTGTTTATTTTTTTTTGAGACAGGGTCTCAGTCTGTCACCCAGGCTGGGGTGCAGTGGCACAATCATGGCTAACTGCAGCCTCAATCTCCCCAGGCTTAGGTGATTCTCCCACCTTAGCCTGCAAGTAGTTGGGACTACAGGTGTGTGCCACTGCATCCAGCTAGTTTTTACAGTTTTGGTAGAGACTAGGTTTCAAAAACACAAATAAGTAATTAAATAAATTAATTTAATTAAATAATGGCTGGGCTCAGTGGCTCACTCCTGTAATCCCAGCATTTTGGGAGGCTGAGGTGGGCGGATCACCTGAGATCAGGAGTTCGAGACTAGCCTGGCTAACATGGTGAAAACCCGTTTCTACTAAAAATACAAAAAGCTGGGCATGGTGCTGCGAGTCTGTAATCTCAGCTACTCAGGAGTCTGAGGCAGGAGAATTGCTTAAGCCTGGGAGGCAGAGGTTGCAGTGAGCGGAGATCGTGCCATTGCACTCCAGCCTGGGCAACAAGAACGAAACTCCATCTCAAAAAAATAAATAAATAAATAAGAGAATACAGTTTTAGATATAAGGTGGCAGAAAAACATCGAGTGGTAATATTCAGTGGTATATTAGTTTTAAGTCCTCTGCAAAGCAGATGGGATTTTGATGAGCAAGAGATTTATTTGGAGAAATGCCTGTGAAGGAAAAAGGGAGGATGCCATAAAATTGGGGAAAACTATCAGACTGCAGTGTTGATGTAGATTTGACCCTGTGCTGGGGGTCCCCAAGATCACCCCCAGGTTCAGAAATCACCTAGGAGGATGCACAGAACTCAGCAAATAGTCATTTTCATGGCTATAATTTATCCTAACAGGAGGCAAAAGGTACATGGAGTAAATTCCAGGGGAAATCAGACACAAACTTCCAAGAGTCTTTTCCCAGTGGAGTCGCACAGAATGCACTTAAATCCTCCAGTAACAAGTTGTGACAACATGTGTGAAATGTCTACCAGGCAAGCCCATTAGAAACTCCATGCCTGGGGTTTTACTGGGGGGATACTGCCTGCCATGTGTAAAGATTCCAGAGTCTCAAAAGGAAAGCAGATATTCAGAATAAAATGTATTGTTTGTATTTGTGACTAGTCTTCTGTTTAGGAGGGTGTCTTCTTCAATCACTGGGTGATGCATCTGTCCAAGTCCCCATCTTTTAAAACAGAAACTTTTTAAAATTTTATTTTTTGGAGACAGAGGTTTGCTATTTTGCCCAAACTGGGCTTGAACTCATGATTGTCCCACTGCAGCCTCCCAAGTAGCTGGGATGACAGGTGTATGCCACTGCACCTGGCCCCAAATCCCCATTTCGCACCACCCATTTTCTCAGACCACTCCTAGTACATGTATGTTAGTTCAGATCCTCCAAGAAGCTAAGGTCGGTTTAGCTGCAGAAGAGATTTACTGGGGAAAATGCTTGTGAGAGGATAGCAGAATGCAGGGAAGAAGTAAGGAGAAGCATCAGACTACGATGCAGCTCTCAGCCCTCCCTGTAAAGGAGAGGGAAAGAGGGTAGGGGAGACAGAGTCTTAGTGCACTGTGTAGTTTTAAGAATGTTTCAACTGGGTCAATGGTAAGACCTCAGGCCAAGTCACCCACAGAGTCACCTGTGTCTTGCAGGAATGGGCCTTTCACAGTATCCCTGCCATGCTTAGTCCATTAATTTGGGCCAGACCATGGAAAGTGTGACATGAACCTAAGCATGGGAGTAGATCCAGAAGGGCAGGTGTTGGAAGTCACCTCTGTGTTGCAATTGTTTTGTTTTTTTGAGACAGTCTTCCTTTGTCACCCAGGCTGGAATGCAGTGGCACGATCACTGCTCACTGCAGCTTCGACCTCCCAGGCTCAAGTGATCCTCCCACCCACCTGAGTAGCTGGGACTACAGGCATGTGCCATTCAACCTGGCAAATTTTTTTTTTTCTTTTTTATAGAGATGACATCTCATCATCTTGCCCAGGCTGGCCTTGAGCTCCTGGGCTAAAGCAGTCCACCTGCCTTGGCCTCCCAGAGTTCTGGGATTACAGGTGTGAGCCACTGAGCCCAGCCCTGTATTAGAAGTTTTGAAATTGATAGAAATAGTACAGGGAATAAGTTATATTAATAGATAAAGAAGTGAAAACCTCCCCATTTTACATGATGTGATTATTATGCATTGCATACCTGTATCAAAATATCTCATGTACCTTATAAATATATACATCTACTATGTACCCACAAAATTAAAAAGTTTAAAAAAAAGTCAAAAGGAGAACCTTTAAGACATTAGTTTTGAAGCAGTGAGCAGACAAGAAAGGAGCCAATGCAGGAGGCTATATAGTTTTCTGAGAGTTAGGAAAAGATCCAGTAAGATAGAGTTTAAAGAAGAAGGGAAAAGAGTTTAAGGCAAATGTTGTAAAGAAGTTGTTAGCTTTCTGAGTCCCTTTTCAGTGGAGTTCAGGTAACAAATTGGAGTGAGTGGACTAGAGAACATAAGTATATACTGCTTTTGAAGATGGGGCAAAATATTTCCAGATAAATAGTGTTTAGTCATGATATATCTTATCTGCATAACAAATTTAAAAGCAAATGATGTCTTACTTGTTAAATTTCTCAGAATTCAGCATTCTTCTGGCAGACATTCACAAAGAACTGACAAGGAAAGAAGAGAAATTCAAGCCTGGATGAAAAGAAAACGAAAAGAAAGAATGGCAAAGTACTTAAATGAGCTGGCAGAAAAGAGAGGGCAAGAACATGATCCTTTCTGTCCCAGAAGCAATCCAGTAAGTCTGCAGTGTCAAGGGCAATGGAATTATAGAATATGTGTAATTACTTTCCTGGCAAAATTTTAAGAAAAAGATTAATATAATTTGGATACATTTTTAATTTGGCATATAGAAAAGTAAATGTTTTACTTAAGTCAGGAAAAGTTAATTACCTTAAAACGTTACAGGATATTGTGCTAACCAAGTTATACTGAATTATCTTAAATATTTTTTTGTCCCCCAGGCTAATGATGGCTGTAGCATTTTAACAAGAGGAAGAGGTTGAGTAATTGGGTGACCAGTTGGAGTTGTTCCTTTAATTTTCAGTGAGAGTCATTGACAGTTGAAACAACTGACTATGTGTATTAAAGCCATTTTAAAAACTCGCTTTTCTATGCCTGCTCCCTTACTTAGTTTATAAAATTTACTTGCTTAGAAAACTTTGAGGCTCAGGGCCGGGCGCGGTGGCTCAAGCCTGTAATCCCAGCACTTTGGGAGGCCGAGACGGGCGGATCACAAGGTCAGGAGATCGAGACCATCCTGGCTAACACGGTGAAACCCCGTCTCTACTAAAAAATGCAAAAAACTAGCCGGGCGCGGTGGCGGGCGCCTGTAGTCCCAGCTACTCGGGAGGCTGAGGCAGGAGAATGGCGTGAACCCGGGAGGCGGAGCTTGCAGTGAGCTGAGATCCGGCCACTGCACTCCAGCCTGGGCGGCAGAGCGAGACTCCGTCTCAAAAAAAAAAAAAAAAAAAAAAAGAAAACTTTGAGGCTCAGCATGGTGGCTCATGCTTATAATCCCAGCACTTTGGGAGACCAAAGTGAGAGGATCACTTTTGACCAAGAGTTGAGAGCATCCTGGGCAACATCGTGAGACCTCATCTCTACCAAAAAAAAAAAAGAAGAAGAAGAAATTAGCCAGGTGTGGTAGCACACACTTGTAGTCCCAGCTACTCTAGAGGCTGAGGCAGGAGGATCATTTGAGCCCAGAAGTTTGAGACTGTATTGAGCTATGATCACACCACTGCACTCCAGCCTGGGAGACAAAGGGTGACCCTGTGTCTACAAATAAAGCAAAAGCTAACAAATAAAAAGCCCCTTAATTTTCTGTTAATAAGTTACCTACAAAAAATACAAAAAAAAATTGTCATGTATCAACAGAACAATGTCACTTCTGTGTGTGTGGTTTTTGTTTTTTTAACTGTCTTTAAAACTGTCAGCATTTATTTACTGAGCCCTAAATACAGACATCACCATAGCCAGGTCAGGTATATTTTTTTTCAGATGGTAAAACAAAGCACTGTTACTTTGATAGTCACATTACTATGAAAATTACGGCCGGGCGCGGTGGCTCAAGCCTGTAATCCCAGCACTTTGGGAGGCCGAGACGGGCGGATCACGAGGTCAGGAGATCGAGACCATCCTGGCTAACACGGTGAAACCCCGTCTCTACTAAAAATACAAAAAACTAGCCGGGCGAGGTGGCGGGCGCCTGCAGTCCCAGCTACTCGGGAGGCTGAGGCAGGAGAATGGCGGGAACCCGGGAGGCGGAGCTTGCAGTGAGCTGAGATCCGGCCACAGCACTCCAGCCTGGGCGACAGAGCAAGACTCCGTCTCAAAAAAAAAAAAAAAAAAGAAAATTACATTTAGATTACAGTTTATCTTTTACTTTGTAATCTGAAATAAAATACAATATCCCTTCATTTTTTCAGCATCATTAGGATAACAAAATATTTTGGTGAATTTTCCAGATAAACTGTTCCATTAAAACACCAAATGGTGCAAAAGTAGGTGAACTATTGTTTAAAGTGCAATTTACTTACCTGTCTCTGAAAAGAGTATATTGGTGTTAACATAACATTTTCTTGATAGCCCAGGAGACCTGGTAGTGGCCTTCAGGGCTACTGAGGTACATGAACAGAAACTTAAAGTGTGTACATGTGTATTTGAGAGAAGAATGTGTGTGTGTGTGTGTGTGTGTGCGCGCGTGTTCCCCCACCCTAATGTAGAATGGGTTCTGACATTACCTTCTCGCTGTCAGGGAAGTAAATACCCAAGATGGTTAGAATTGTGTCCAAATTTAGAATAAATTGGCCAGGAATAGTGGCTCATGTCTGTAATCCCAGCACTTTGGGAGTCCGAGATAGGAGGATCACCTGAGGCCAGGAGTTCAAGACCAGCCTAGGCAACATAGTAAGACCTCGTCTCTAAAAAAATAAATAAATAAAAAGTAAGAAAATGAAAATTAGCCAGATGTAGTGGCACACACCTGTAGTCCTAACTACTCGAGGTGAGAAGATCACTTATGTCCAGGAGTTGGAGATTAAAGTGAGTTGTGATCATGCCACTGCACTCCTGCCTGGGCAACAGAGTGAGCTCTTGTCTCAAAATAAGTAAACTCTAAGGGTTTAAGAACTGCTTGGTTCATAGATTTTGTGGTCTCATTCAAGATTGCAGACATTTTTTGTTTTGTTTTTTAACTTCTATTTGGGTAAGTTTGGATGGGATTAGTGAGGTATTAATGTAATTAAAATTTTCATTTGAATTTCTATTAGAAATCAACAAGACCTTTAATTTGTTAGTGACTACTTCTCTACAGGACCTTGAAAAAGTGTTTACTTCTGAGTGTCCATTTTTATATACATAATTGTGTGTGAAAAGAACCTCACATGTAACTCACACCAATAGTTCTTAATGTTCTGGAATAATATGTATGTGTCTGACATTTGTTGTTTGCCTTCTGGTGTATAACTTGAAGAGTTTACAAGTCACAGTCAATTCACTGTAGTAGGTTTCTGATAAACATTTTAAAACATAAAAATAATGATTTTAAATGTCTAATTTCAGCTTTATTAACAGGCTCTTGGTGAGGTTAGTTACAAGATTGAGTACAAAGCATAGGTGCTTCCACCTAAAATGTTCCTACTTCACATTTTTTGTGCAGCCAAATAAGATTCTCTCCTAATTAACTCAATAAAATATATTAACTGAACTAGGAAAATAGATTTTGCATTCCATTTATTAAATTTTTCTTTATTTTGAAATGGAGTCTTGCTCCGTCGCCCAGGCTGGAGTGCAGTGGCGCGATCTCAGTTCACTGCAGCCTCTGCCTCCTGGGTAGCTGAGATTGCAGGTGTAGGCCACATACCCGGCTAATTTTTGTATTTTTAGTAGAGACGAGGTTTCACCATGTTGGCCAAGCTGGTCACGAACTCCTGACCTCAGGTGATCCGCCCGCCGCCGCCTCCCTAACTTGGTTTTTACTTTCATTACATGATGTTTTAATTTAACTTTTTTATGTTTTGTGCTACAGTAGGAAGCTTCATCAAACACCACAGTGTTTTGTACTGTTTCCTCAATAACAGAATTATGTCTAAAGGTTTAATTATTTGGATTGAACAATAATGAACCAACTGGATATTTCTTATGCAGCTTTACATGACTTCAAGGGAACTAAGGCTGAGACAAAAGATGAAGCATGAAAAAGACAGGTGAGTTTGGTAGCTGTAACCCTGTGTATTCTCTCTGACTTCCTTACTACCTGAGGCATAGGTTAATGCCTTAGGAATTCTGTTTTCACAATAGTCTCTTTTTTGTCAATAAACAGAAAATTATGGAAGATATCACTGCAAGGAAAATAATGAGACTCACTAGCCTTTTTTCAAATTTGCTTTCAAATATTACGTGTTTCATTCAGTTTTTATGACTTTTATTTCTGCTGTTCTCCCTTTCCCAACCCAGATATTTACATGCATTTGGGAAATACTCCAGAGACCATAACTACAAGTACTTTTAATGATACTACCTAATCATTTTCAGAAACCTGATGAATAGAAGGATGTGAGAAGCGTTGAAGAAAGAAAATGCTAAGTGAAATTAGCCAGGCATGGTGGCCCCGTGCCTGTAATCCCAGCTACTTGGGAGGCTGAGGCAGGAGAATCACTTGAACCCAGGAGGCGGAGGTTGTAGTGAGCCGAGATCGTGCCATTGCAGTCCAGCCTGGGTGACAAGAGTGAAACTCCGTCTCAAAAAAAAAAAAAAAAAAAAAAAGAAAAGAAAATGCTAGGTGATCTTCGAACACTATATTCCCTCTGGACAGATGAACTGAAAGCGACTCTTAGTAAATGATGCTTAATTCTTTGTCTACAGATTGCTGCTCTCTGAACACTACAGTCGTCGAATCTCACAAGCATACGGTCTGATGAATGAACTATTATCTGAGTCAGTACAGCTACCCGCTGTGCCACAGAAACCATTGCCTAACAAACCCAGCCCTACTCACTCTTCCAGATATCAACACTGCCCTTCTCCAAGAGGGTAAGACAAGGTTTGACATGCCATTTGGCAAGATAATGTCAGGCCTGATAAGAAGTGTAGCACTTTTGTGACCTAAGTTCAGTGCATTTGCTTTTACCCTGCTTAGAGTTGTGATGATAAAGTGAAGGAAAAAAAGTAGTCTCATAATCATGAGGTCTTTATACATTGATATAATCACCAAGGAAAAAGGCAGAAATTGTGTTACATTTCTCACTAAGCTTACAGAGCATTTAGGTATTCCAGAAGTATGAAATTTAATATGTGTGCAGTCCTGTTTTATTTAGTTGTTGTTAATATTTGCCTCCGTAATTTGCCTCCTAACTGCTCATCCTATTTTTCCATTTGTCGTCTCTCTTGCAGAAACAGCCAGTCCCCAGCTGCTTACCACTTCCCTTTCTGCTACCCACCCCAGACCTGCCCAGTTATGCTCATTGAACTGTAGCTACTATTATGTATTTTACTTTAATCACCTACAGAGGGGTTATATGTGAGTTCAGTAGGCAGTAATTAATTAAACATAGAACGCTGAAGAAAACTACCCAAGTATAAAATTTCTTACGCATGGTCAACAAACATGCAAAGTTCTATTGATATCTGTTGGTGATCATAAGGTGAACATGAATTGGAGTACAGTGTTGTTAAGCATCACCACCTTTGACAAAATGAATTATTAGAATTATAAACATAATCACATAATTTAAGAGCCTAGAGGAGATACTACCAACACAAACCCAGATGTAGTCAGATCATTTGTGTGTGTACTGTGGAGTTTACTTCAAATACCAAAGAATCCCATTGAGACTTTTCTAGAATAAAGCAGGGATTAAATACATATATAACTGCCCAGTATATGGATAATTTGAAATGGGGAGTGAGATAACCACAAAAAAATTTTGTGAAAAAAATGAAGTTTGAGGTATAAGATACAAAGAATAATGTGTTGAGAGTTATATGTTAAGTGTATCACTGAGGTACAGAATAGGCAGTATCAAGTGAATATAATCTGAGCTATATTTTGGTCCATTTTTTTTCTTTAAAGTAACAAGGTCTTGCTCTGTCACCCAGGCTGGAGTGCAGTGGCATTCACAGGTGCAATCATGGCACACCACAGCTTGACCCTCTGGGTTCCAGTGATCCTCCTGTCTCACCCTCCCCAGGAGCTGGGGCTGTAGGCCTGCGCTGCTGTGCCCAGCTTAGTTTAGGCTTTTTTAAATATTAAAGTTTATCATTGATATGAGATTCTAGGAATATAATAATTATGTGATTTCTACTATAGAGAGAATCAACACGGTTACAGTTTTCTAATAAATCGACCTGGAAAAGTCAAATATATGTCCAAACCAAGTTACATCCATAAGAGAAAGTCTTTTGGACAACCTCAAGGCTCACCTTGGCCACATGGTAAGACTTAAAGCTTTTTTGTAAATTGTCTGATTTGGACCTATTCCTTCTTGTCTCCAAAGTTGTGTTTTCATTAGTAAAAGGTGTAAGTCTTAGTAAAGAGGAGTTCTGATTTGAACAGAATGCAAAGCATTGATAAAGACTTAGCTGTAATTTTTTTTTTTTTTTCTGCTTTGAAGTAAGGTCCTAGGAATTTTTCTAAGTGAATGGCTTTGTTTTTTTTTTTTTGAGGCGGAGTCTCGCTCTCTCGCCCAGGCTGGAGTGCAGTGGTGAGATCTCGGCTCACTACAAGCTTCGCCTCCCGGGTTCACGCCATTCTTCTGCCTCAGCCTCCCAAGTAGCTGGGACTACAGGCGCCTACCACCATGCCTGGCTAATTTTTTGTATATTTTAGTAGAGATGGGTTTCACTGTGTTAACCAGGATGGTCTTGATCTCCTGACCTGGTGATCCACCTGCCTCTGCCTCCCAAAGTGCTGGGATTACAGGCGTGAGCCACCACGCCCGGCCTTGAATGACTTTTTTTTTATTTTTCATTTTTTTGAGACGGAGTTTTGCTTTTGTTTCCCAGGCTGGAGTGCCAGTAGTATGACCTCGGCTTACTACAACCTCCGCCTCCTGTGTTCAAGCGATTTTCCTGCCTCGGCCTCCCAAATAGCTGGGATTATAGGTATGCACCACCATGCCTGGCTAATTTTGTATTTTTAGAAGAGACGGGGTTTCTCCATGTTGGTCAGGCTGGTCTCAAACTCCTGACCTTGGGTGATCCGCCTGCCTTGGCCTCCCAAAGTGCTGAGATTACAGGCGTGAGCCACTGCAGCTGGCCGAATGGCTTTTTTATAACAGCATTTGAAGACTCAGGGTATTAGATATAACTTTTTTGGGTGTCTGTTTCTTTTGTATATCTGGCTAAAGATGTAGGCATTTGAACAAATCAAGTTCTGATAGATTGCAGGATGAATACATCACAGAAGAGAAATGCTAAGAAGCTCAGATTGAAATAATATCATGTTTTTATCCTTTGAAAATTTTTTTCCACATTTCAAGGTATATCCATTATTTACTAACTTTTCTTTAGTTAATTGTGCCATATTTGAGTTTTGATTACTAAAGTAAAACAGTTATTTGTAATATGTTTATATATTAAGAATGTATTATAATAGCTGACATGTAATATAAATGTATACATTTACAAATACAAAATAAGCCCAGTGCGGTGGCTCATGCCTGTAATCCCAGCACTTTGGGAGGCCGAGGTGGGCAGATCACAAGGTCAAGAGACTGAGAACATCCTGGCCAACATGGTGAAACCCTGTCTCTACTAAAAATACTAAAATTAGCTGGGCATGGTGGTGTGCGCCTGTAGTCCCGGCTACTCTGGAGGCTGAAGCAGGAGAATCGCTTGAACCTAAGAGGCGGAGGTTGCAGTGAGCTGAGATCGCGCCACTGCACTCCAGCCTGGCGACAGAGCGAGACTCTGTCTCAAAAAAAAAAAAAAAAGGTAAAATAACAACTAATTATGTGGCAGGTTCTGTTTATGTTCTTTAATTACAACCCTGTGAGATAGGTGCTATTATGTTCCCACTTTAAAGACGAGGAAACCAAGGCAGAGAGAAAGCTCAAATAATTGCCCAAGATCATACAACTAGGAAGTGGTAGAGCCAAGATTTAATCCTAGGGTTGGGTCTAGAGCCTACACACATAGAACCAACACTTCAATATGCTGCCTCAATTTAGAAAATTGAAATTTCCATAAATCCCAATTCTTTAGATGAAACCCTTCGTGATTTGGTTAGCTCTTGGCTTTTTTTTTTTTTTTGAGACAGAGTCTGTCACCCAGTCTGGAGTGCTGTGCCATAATCTTGACTCATGGAACCTTTGCCTCCTAGGCTCAACAGCCATCTCCCGCCTCAACCTCCCGAGTAGCTGTGATTATAGGTGTATGCTACCATTCTCAGCTAATTTTTGTTTATTTGTTCGTTTTTTGTAGAGATCGGGGGGGGTCTCGCTGTGTTGCCCAGGCTGGTCTTGAACTCCTGAGCTCAAGCATCTACCCACCTCAGCCTCCCGAAGTGCCAGGATTACAGGTGTGAGCTATCATGCCTGACCAGCTCTTGGCTTTTTTGATTGACAAATTACAGTAAGAAAATACTGCTCTTTTAAAACTGAAATTTCAAAATAGTAAACCATACTTTTTAAAAAATATATTATTTTACACCTGATATATTTGCCAGAATTAAACACATATCTAAAATTGTCAAGGTTTTAAGAACATCTGATGGTTTCTTAACATCTGATGGTTTCTTAACATCTGATGAAAAAGTCTTGAATTATACAGAAATATGTCTTCCTGTTATATATGTTCAATTTCAAATCTTTATTTTTACCTTGTGCTTTGACAGTTGCTATGGCCTTAGCCTGTCTTTTTGTTAATCTCACCTGCCCTTGCTGGATTATGCTGAGGAGGTGCTCCTGCTACTCCTGGTCTCAGGAACCCTCAGCAACACTCATACCCACGCAGAAACGTCTAGACCCTCTGCTTGGCCTTCAGGCATCCTCTGTGTGTTCTCCTGCTTCCTTGACCTCCTTTCTCCATAGAACCTGTGCTGCTCAGCAGCTTGTTTTCCAACCACATGACGTGATTTGTGCTCCCTTATACCTTGAATGTCTCACTTCTGTGTGTCTGAAGACATTCCTAATCTTAATTATTTAGTTTGTCCAATCTGATATAATCAATTTGAAATTCTACATTCTCATTTCTAAATTGAGGCTTATATTTAATCTGCATGGTTGCTATGAGAATTAGAGATAATGGTGGCCAAAGTAGTTATTTTTCTGTTCTTTGAACCCTTAGTCAAGTGTTTATGTCCCTCTTGAAGCACTACAACAGGCGTCCTGTTATTGTGACCTGTAAACTTCATGCCCCATACTAGAATACTTTGCAGCAGTATTCCCTTATTCATCTTCATATTACCCCTCACATTGAATAAATGAAATACTCAAACATTGAACAAATAGATAAATGGAAAAAATAGTTATTGAGCTTTTTGCCTAAGCATAGCTATTTATAAACAAATTATTGTTCAAGGATATTAATAGGCAGGTATTACAGTATTTATACCACGTCAGAGAATAATACCATATGCCTGGCTATTGTCCTGTCTTTTAATGCAAAGATAAAAGAGGCAGCTTGAGTGCTAGTGGATATTCTGACTTCTCTGCCTCAGTAGAGCAGGCTGTGGCTCCCCTTGTTCTTGTGGCCTCTGTCACACCCAGACCCAACCATTTCACCTGGCTACATTCAGAAGTTTCAGGTCCCCCAGTGTTTGGGAGAATGAAGGGAAACCCAGGCAAGACTGATTCCAGACCTTTTCCTAGTCAGTGATACAGATAACCTGAACTCACATAGGTCAAGTTCAGTCACTGCACATGTGGGGAGGTGAGGCTCCATCAAGATTTTCAAATGCACTGCAGTTCATTTGTAAATGAAGAGTTTTTCTTAATGTACTTGGGAGTTTGACTGTATGTTGCTTTCTATCTTGTGAAGCAGTATGTAGTTTTTGGCTAATTTCTTCAGCCCTGCTTCCATACTGTTAGGAGTTTGTTTGTTTGTTTTGACACAGGAACTCACTCTGTCACCCAGATGGAAGTGCAGTGGTGTGATCATGGCTCACTGCAACCTTGACCTCCCTGGCTCAGATGATCCTCCCACTTCAGCCTTTTTTTGTTTCTGTTTTTTGTTTGTTTGTTTGTTTTTTTGAGGCAGAGTCTTGCTCTGTCACCCAGACTGGAGTGCAGTGGTGTGATCTCAGCTCATTGCAACCTCTGCCCTCTAGGTTCAAGCAATTCTCCTGCCTCAGCCTTCGGAGTAACGGGGACTACAGGCTCACACCACCATGCCCAACTAATTTTTGTATTTTTTAGTAGAGACAGGGTTTCACCATGTTGACCAGGCTGGTCACAAACTCCTGGCCTCAAGTGATCTGCCAGCTTTGGCCTCCCAAAATGATGGGATTACAGGCATGAGCCACCGTCCCTAGTGGTGTGTTAGACACCTCAGCCTCTTGAATGGCTGGGACTACTGGTGAGCACCACCACACCCAGGTAATTTTTAATTTTTTTTGTAGAGACGGAGTCTTGCCATGTTGTCCAGGCTGTTCTCAAACTCCTGGGCTCAAGCAGTCTTCCCACGTTGGCCTCCCAAAGTGCAAGAATTACAGGCATAAGCCACCATGCCTGGCCAGGAGTAGTTTGTGTTATTGTTGCTTGTTTTATGTTTAGTTCTGTCAACTACAGTACAAAGATTACGTGATTAGTAACCGAGAAGCATCTTAGGCGTAAAGAAGTAAAAGTCAGCTGGGCATGGTGGCTCACGCCTGTAATCCCAGCACTTTGGGAGGCTGAGGCAGGCGGATCACGAGGTCAGATGATCGAGACCATCCTGGCCAACATAGTGAAACCCCATCTCTACTAAAAATACAAAAAAGTTGCCGGGCCCACACACCAGCAGTCCTAGCTGCTTGGGAGGCCGAGGCAGGGGAATTGCTTGACCCTGGGAGGTGGAGGTTGCAGTGAGCAGAGATTGCACCACTGTACTCCAGCTTGGTGACAGAGCGAGACTCCATCTCAAAAAAAAATAATAATAAAATAAAAGTCTAAGTTTTAAAATCCCCTGAACTTAGGTTTATATCCCAGCTCTGCTGCTGATTTTTGCCCTCAGATAAGTTATCTGAAACCTACCTCATAGAGTTGTTGAGGATTATATTAATAAGAGAACATATTGCATAACATGGAAGTAAATGATTGTTATTAATCTTTGAGTTTAAGAAACTAATCATTCTGTTGATAAAATTTAACTTGGCATTTTGTCTAGGTGTTTACTGCTAAGAGGTGTATTATGTTCCTAGCTTTTCCAGTTGCCAGAAACGTCAAAACACATGTGCCATTTGAAACAAGAGTGTGGCTGTGCTTGAAGGATACCAGGTGTCAAAGCAGAGTGTTCCCTTTCTTTGTCTGCACTTATGTTTTGCCGCCTTGGTTCAAACCAGCCACCATTTATTGGGCCCCTACGGTGAATAGGTCTTGGTGAGCAGATTCAGAGCTGATCAGGAGAAGATGTCTGTCCTCAAATAACTCACTATATATAAAAATAATGAATGCCTATGGAAGGTTAATAATGTTTGTCTATACAGGAACTGCCACTTTCACCATACAGAAAAAAGCTGGTGGAGCCAAAGCATCAGTAAGAAAGGCTATGCAGTCTCCAGTTACCTTCCGAAAAGGTAAGGGATAAAGAAGATAAAGTTCTCAGACTTAATACTAAATTTTCTTTTTTTTTTTTTTGAGACAGAGTCTCACTCTGTTGCCCAGGCTGGAGTGCAATGGCGCGATCTCGGCTCCTGGGTTCAAGCGATTCTCCTGCCTCAGCCTCCCCAGTAGCTGGGATTACAGGTGCCCACCACCGCACCCAGTTAATTTTTGTATTTTTCGTAGAGATGGGGTTTTGCCATGTTGGCCAGGCTGGTCTTGAACTCCTGACCTCAGGTGATCTACCCATCTTGGCCTCCCAAAGTCCTGTGACTATGCCTGGGCTTTAGCATGAGCCACTGTGCCTGGCCCTTAATACTAAATTTTTAAAAATTATAAATCACTCAATTTCAAATCTAGATTTCAGAATGGATGGTGTGACTCTGTGCTGCAGTGGTTCAGAGAGGAAGTTTTGGAGTAGCTTTATGGAATCAAGTTAACCACTTACTCTGTAACCTTACACAAATTTCTAACCCATTTATGTATCCTTAATTTTCTCACCTGGAAAATACAGATTATAATAGTGAGGATATATGTAACTACCTTGGTAGGTGAACAGGGTAACTATTATCCGTATCTTACTATGAGAACAGACATAGAGAAGTTAAATGACCCGTTCAGATCTCCTTAAAACAATAACAATAGTAGCTAACAGGTATAGAGCATTTACTCTATGCCAGGCATTATGTTCACACCTCATGTGCATTATCTCACTTGATCCTCACATTAAACCCAACGAAATCTGTGCAGTTATCCCCTATTGAAAGAACAGAACTAAATTTGGTAGGGGTAATTATTTTTTAAAAACCCACTGATTTGGCTGGGCGCGGTAGCTCATGCCTGTAGTCTTAGCACTTTGGGAGGCCAAGGCGGGTGGATCATGAGGTCAAGAAATCGAGACCATCCTGGCCAACATGGTGAAATCCCGTCTGTACTAAAAATACAGAAATTAGCTGGGCGTGGTGGCATGCACCTGTAGTCCCAGCTACTCAGGAGGCTGAGGCAGAAGAATCGCTTGAACCCAGCAGGTGGAGGTTGCAGTGAGCCGAGATTGCACCACTGCACTCCAGCCTGGCAACAGAGTGAGACTCTGTCTCAAAACAAAACAAAACAAACCCCACTAATTTATATGTACTGTGAAAAATGATGAGAAATACGAAGTAATTCGCCTAGGCTTGGTATTATGCCTCTTTCTCTACTACTAGCTCATTACTTTGCAGATCCGTCGTTCAGTTTACCCCATCTCTTTTTACCTATGTCTAATCCATTATTTAACTCATTTATCAACTTTTGAATGTCTATGGCTATATTTTCTAGACGATGTATTTGATACTTTTCCTACTCTTTTCCCCATGTACGCATTAAAACCCAAGTTTCTGGTCATTTGGATCAATTTGAATCCTCAAAGCATCATTTCCTGTGCTTGTGTATTAGTCTGTTCTCACGCTGCTAATACATACCCAGGACTGGGTAATTTAAAAGGGAGGTTTAATGGACTCACAGTTTCACATGGCTATGGAGGCCTCACAATCATGGTAAAAGGCAAAGGAGAAGCAAAGTCAAGTCTTACATGGTGGCAGGCAAGAGAGCATATTCAGGGGAACTCCCCTTTATAAAACCATCAGATCTCATGAGAACTCACTATCACAAGAACAGCAGCATGAAGGTAACTGCCCCCATGATTCAATTACCTCCCACCTGGCCCCTCCCACAGCACATGGGAATTATGGGAACTACAATTCAAGATGAGTTTTGGTTGGGGACACAGCCAAACCTTATCAGCTTCTAAATCCCATGCTAGCTTTTCTCTTTTTCAAAGTCTTTCCTTTTTATCCATTATGAATTATTTTCTAGTTTAGAGTACTCAATAGCTTTTTATTCTTTTCAAAGCAAATATCTAGCAATGTCTAGTTCAACAGATAAAATGTTCCCCAAATACAATGTTACCTCTCAAAACAGTTGAAATTACTTGTACCATTATATTGTTTTGTTTTTGAAAGTCCCAGAGATCCAGGGTTTTGTGTTCTTGAGGTCATTATAATGTAACATGAGGCCTTGCCCATAGAAAGCTGTACATACTTGTTTCGTTGTTCAGTGGTAACCCTGCCTCTGAAAGTTAGAAATGTGTATGACTCCAAGTTTCTAGCTTAAGTGCTTAGATAGACTGTGACCCACAAATTGACACAAGTAGAGCAAGAAAAGAAGCAGGATTTTCTTTGGGAATGGTGGAGGTAATAGGTTTAGTTTTATCATCCAGTTTCAGATTTCTCAGGCTAGACTCTGTAGACACTGTTTGGTGTTATGTTATAAAGAAACTGAGTGTCAGTGCCCATCATCCTAGAGAAAGAGTACTTCCTTTCTGAGGGAAGCCAGTGTACTTGGCAGCCTGGTTTCTGCTGTGGGGTGTCGTCTTGATCTGTAACTTACCTTTCACTCTAGAAAGCTTTCACTGTCCAATGGGGCAGGACAGTTTACCTCGAAAAGACTTATGCATGCTCAGTTTCACAGAAATTTTCTCATATTTTATATATTTATATATATATATATTTTTTGAGACGGAGTCTCGCTCTGTCGCCCAGGCTGGAGTGCAGTGGCCGGATCTCAGCTCACTGCAAGCTCCGCCTCCCGGGTTTACGCCATTCTCCTGCCTCAGCCTCCCGAGTAGCTGGGACTACAGGTGCCCGCCACCTCGCCTGGCTAGTTTTTTGTATTTTTTAGTAGAGACGGGTTTCACTGTGTTAGCCGGGATGGTCTTGATCTCCTGACCTTGTGATCCGCCCGTCTCGGCCTCCCAATCATATTATATTTTTATCTCAAATTGGATATCCCAGATAAACCTTAGAAAAATGCATTATGATCTGAAAGGAAGGAAATTACAAAACCATCTCTAGGTAAAGCAAGGTGAGAGAAACCCAGTGATAGCCTCTCAAGGTTTGTAATACCCCATAGGTGAAGATTTATCCTAAAATGCAAGACTCTTAACTGTAATTTTAGTAGACTAGGTAGTGGTTTGATTTTGTCATTCTTTCTAGCTGGCAATAATCATGTTCATTTGACAAAACAAAAGTGTCAATGTCTAGATACCAAATTAATTGTAGCCAAGATGGGGTTGGGATTAGTTGATGTTTGTAGTCTTTGCTGATCTCTAGTCATATCATGAATACTTGAAGGATACTTCAGCACCCCACCTCCACTTGTTCCCATCTGCTTTGAAGTGGAAGCCTACTCTTGTGGTTGTGTTGCTTAACCACTCATTGGTTTCTCTTTCAGTCTCACTTTTTCTGTTTTAACGACTGTTTTCTTTTTTACCACAGTATTTGTTCTCATATGCATTCCTGTCATCTGCTTGTAGATTTTTTTCCTTTATAAGGTTTTTCATAATTTGTTCCTTATTAATATTTACTGAAATATTTACTGAAATAATTATTTACTGAATAATATTTACTGAAAAATAATTTACTGAATTATTTTAACATGGGACTTTCAGTGGCATTTCAAAATACTCTCTGATGTCTTTAAGTAGCAGAAAAAATGTCAAACCTTTTCAGCTAGAGCATAGCTCTCACATTGGATATTACAGTGGCAGGTGCTACCAAATGATGTTAGCTTTGTTTCTTTTTCAGACTCTTGGGGCTAGTCAAAAGAAAAATCCCTAAGCTGTCTATACCACTGCTCCCTTCCCTTTGGCACTAATCCAGGAAGAAGCTTTTGGAAAGCTGCCACCTTGTGGATGCAAATTAATAGATCTATTCATATTTTACTTATAGATATGAAGATGATCTTAAAGGGCCCTCTAGGTATTATTATTCCTTCACCCTAAAGAATAGAAAGTAGGCTAGGCGTGGTGGCTCACGCCTGTAATCCCGGCACTTTGAGAGGCCGAGGCAGGCAGATCATGAGGTCAGGAGATTGAGACTATCCTGGTTAACACGGTGAAACCCCATCTCTACTAAAAATAAAAAAAAAAAATTAGCTGGGCATGGTGGCAGGCACCTGTAGTCCCAGCTACTCAGGAGGCTGAGGCAGGAGAATGACGTGAACCCATGAAGCAGAGCTTGCAGTGAGATCACGCCACTGCACTCCAGCCTGGGTGACAGAGTGAGACTCTGTCTCAAAACACAAAAAAGAGTAGAAAGTTAATATATTAGCCCAGGTTCTAGGGTGGATCATCTCCATCATCTTGGGCAAATTGCATAACCTCTCTAAGCCTAACTTTCCTCATTTGCAAAATGGGCATAATAATGCTTTCTCCATAGAACTGTCAGGAAGAGTATTCACTCAGCAACTGCCCATTGAGCTCCTACAACATACCAGGCACTGTTACTCATGAACAACACAGAAAGCAGCACATCAGTAAGGGAGAATGAGGCTGGCTAGTTGGAACTACTCTAGCAAGGGTGGTTGAAGGTCTCTTTGAGAAGGTGAAACTCTTACTCCAGCTCTTAGTATGAAGCAAATTAAAAATTAAATAAAAATTTAGAAAAAGAGAAGGTGATGTTGAAGTGAAGATCTTGAATGATGGAAAGGAGATTGTTAGGTAAAGATAAGGCAAAACAGTTTCAGGCAGAAGTTCAAAGTTCTGGTAAGAGTGTTATATAAAGATAAGGCAGAACAGAAAGTTCAGAGCCCTGGTACAGAAACAAAGTTGGTATGACAGAAAAGATCAATATGGAAAAGTGACGAGAGAGATGGTGGAAGAGATGGGCTAGATACTGTAGGCTAAGGCAAGGAGTTTGGATTTTACTTGAGATCCAGTGAGACTCCATTTTAGGCAATTAAGCAGAGAGATAATATAATTTATGTTTTAGAACATGTGGAAAAAAAGAAGACGGCATACAAGGATAGATTGCTTGGGCTAGGGTTTCAACAGTGGAGATGGGGGAAACTGTTTGATTTGGATATATTTTGAAGATAGACAAAATTAGGACTTCCTGATGATTGGACATGTGTAAGAAAGAAGGATGAGGCAGGGCACAGTGGCTCACGACTGTAATCCCAGCAGGTTGGGAGGCTGAGGCAGGCAGATCACTTGAGGCCAGGAGTTCCAGACCAGCCTGGCCAACATGGTGAAACCCCATCTCTACTAAAGATACCAAAATTAGCTGGGCATGATGGCGCATGCCTGTAATCCCAGCTACTCGGGAGGCTGAGACAGGAGAATCACTTGAATCCGGGAGGCGGAGGTTGCAGCGAGCTGAAATCGCACCACTACACCGCAGCCTGGGGACAGAGTGAGATTCCGTCTCAAAAAAAAAAAAAAAAGAAAGACGAACTACTGGATTTTAACCTGAGTGTCTCCTGGGATGGGGCAGTTTAGGGGTAAAAATTAACAGTGTGGTTTTGGACCTGTTAAAGTTCAGATGTTTATTGCACATCCAAGCAAAGATTTTAAGAAGGGGCAGTTAGCTTTATGAGACTGGAGATACAGGTTTTAGAGAGTTATCAGCATGTAGGTGATATTTAAAGCCATGGAACTAAATGAAGTTAGCTAGGGAAAGCAGAGGTGTGTTAGAAAATCCAAAGACCAGGCATGAATGTCTGGTAAGTTCAAGGGACTGAATGTAAAAGTGCTTATTAGCCCATACTAAATGCCAAAGTGTGTGCTGTGATTGTTTTGGGGGCTTTATTTCTTGGAGATACCCTCAGCTTCAAGTACATAAGGTTGGTAGAGTTACAAAAGACAAAGAGGGCCCAAACTTCAGCACTGTCCTACCTCTTCTTCCTGCTTCAGGGAGCCACGTGACTGCTTGTTTGGGATCTATATTTACTTCCCATCTTGCCCCATGTCTTGGGTGTTTCTTTATGAAATCACCTTGAAGGGTAGAACATGCTGTGACACTGGCTTTGGAACATTGTGTTAGGTGAGGTAGGCTCCTCTAGGGCTTTGTGCGGAGAAACCTTATTGGTTTGTGGGTTTACTAAGCTGCTTCTGGGCATTAACTGGAATGAAAGTTTCTTTTCAACAAATACTGATACATGCAGTAAGAAGAAAGAGGGTCATAATGTGTTGTCACCACATTCACTGTGATGCCTTTGCCCAAAGGCAGATTGTAAGCATTAAGCCTGGGTGAAGATGCCCAAAGCATTGCTTCTAAGAAGTTTTCACGGCCGGGCGCGGTGGCTCACGCCTGTAATCCCAGCACTTTGGGAGGCCGAGGCGGGCGGATCATGAGGTCAGCAGATCGAGACCATCCTGGCTAACACGGTGAAACCTCGTCTCTACTAAAAATATAAAAAAATTAGCCGGACATGGTGGTGGGCGCCTGTAGTCCCAGCTATTGGGCAGGCTGAGGCAGGAGAATGGCGTGAACCTGGGAGGCGTAGCTTGCAGTGAGCTGAGATTGCGCCACTGCACTCCTGCCTGGGAGACAGAGCAAGACTCCATCTCAAAAAAAAAAAAAGAGAAGTTTTCACAAGACTATCCGTAAAAGACAGGGAAGGCACAGGTTTCAGAGTTCACCCAACTTTGATGTGAAGACCTCTCCACAGTTCTGTTATATCTGTGGCCTCTCCTCACTAAATTTTCTTGTCTTAGAGATTAATTACTAATAGTTTTCAAATCCAAAGAAGGCTGGAATTCATTTTCCATCTCGTACACTGACAGGACACGAATTGTTCGAACCCTAAAGTGAACCATATCCAGACCTTATGATTTGAATATTATTTAAAATGTGACTACCTTTGCTTTGATGATAAAAGTCACAATTAACAATTGGGTCAATCAATCAATCAATCCCAATGTATGCTTTGTTCTTACCCCTTAAAAGGCTCTAATGCTCCGTGTCGTAGTCAGCAGCATACAAAAAAACATGGAAATGCTGGACTTGCACCTCAGACCAAGCAGGTGTGTGTGGAGTATGAGAGAGAGGAGACTGTGGTGAGTCCCTGGACGATACCCTCAGAAATCCGTAAGATTCTTCATGACAGCCACAATTCCCTTCTACAAGTAAGCATTGTTCTAGATTTTGTTTGTCTAGTGATTGCTCTATGTTCTTCAGGTTTTTTGTTTGTTTTTTAGTTTGTTTTTTGTGGGATGTGGAAATACTGAAAGGTTGTTAGGTCAGTTTGAAATCGTGATGCAAAGCATCTTCCCTTTTGGCTTAGTACTCCAGCATTTATCTTTCAGAATTCTCTGTGACTGTATTTTTTAACTAAAAAATGACCAAAATATAAGAACATAAAATTGTACTACAAGTATCAACATCCATTCTTCCCTGTCTTTGAATCCAGTGCCAGCATCTTGTTGTGTGAGATGATGTTCAGCTCTTGTCCATCTGGATGTGCTGGGCAATCACAGCCCTATTTCCTGGCACATTTCCTTCAGCCCTTTGATGGATGAGCAACTCTAGAATTTTTGAAAGCTTAGTTCACATTCCAGGTTTTTTTGTTTTTGTTTTTCTGTTTGTTTTTAGGGGCTAGGACCACAACTGACTATCTTTTCAATTCAATAGGACTTGTCTCCAACTGAAGAGGAAGAGCCAGAGCATCCTTTTGGGGTGGGCGGCATGGACAGCGTGTCTGAGAGCACTGGCAGCATCCTCAGCAAGCTGGACTGGAATGCCATCGAAGACATGGTGGCCAGCGTGGAGGACCAGGGCCTGTCTGTCCACTGGGCCCTGGACCTGTAAGACCTGGATATCATTCTGTTTCCATACACAGGCCAGCACCTCAGTAATGTGGTTCTGAAAGATTAACAGGTTTAAGGGACAGAAGCAATGAAAGAAGCAATGTGAATTTTCCATCTGCTATCATATTGTTACCTGGATTAGCCATTTCAAGAGGAAAAATAAACATTTCTCAATAACTTTGCCTTCATGGGGAAAAGGTTGACTATTGATGTATTATATGTTTTTGTATTTGATGCATCATTAAGCATAATTTTTAAAATGATAAGTACCTTTCAAGCCAAGTTTGCATAACCTACTTTCAATAAAACATTCTATCTTGCCTCCTCCTTTATTACCCTCTGAGTTTTGAGAAACAACCATATATAGATTAATCTAATAGGGAAAAAAATTCTTTTCTTTGAGAAGAAGATCACAGTCTCACCTGAGAACTCAATTATGAACCCTATTTTAAAACACCTATGCAGGGTTTAGCCTAGGAGTGAAAAGAAAAACCAACTACATTTTACCAACCATGAATTTCTAAATAAGCCAAGTTTGATGGAGGCCAGGAGATCTTCTGTCTTCTGCCTTGCAGCCTGAAGCCTTGGAGGAAGAAACAGGCGTGGATGCTTTGGGCAGGAAAGTAGGGGAATATGACTCCATGCTCTAGAAGGCTTATCTTAAATTTGTAATAACCATGGTACAGAGACCTGGTTAGTTTTTGGTATTGAGCTCCAACAGTGTTATAGTTTTAAGAGATAATTTTTATGAGAATTGACTCAGAACCAGGATCCTTCAACTACTTCATCAATGTTTGGTATAATATCAAAGCACACTATTATCTGAAAAAGCAATTAAATACCCTTTTTTTCCAAATATCTACCTGTGTGAAGCCAGATTTTACAACATATGCAGCAAGTTGAATGCAGAAGCAGGTATGGTAATTCAGCTGCCTTCTATTAATTTGTTGAACTATAAAACAGTGCCACTGTCCTTACTAAATTGTTTTAGAAAATAACTTTATATGCTAACATTATTTTTAATTGTCATTTAATTGTCATTGTCATTTAAAATATTTTACAATGTTTTCTGTTTCTTTTTTGTGTATTCTATGGGTATTGATACATGATAGTTGTACATTTTTAATGGGGTGCATGTGATATTTTAATACATGCATACAATGTTTAGCAATGAAATCAGGGTAATTGGGATATTCATCACCTCAAACATTTATCATTATTTGTGTTAGAAACATTCCAAACCTTTTCTTCTAGCTATTTATCCATTGTTGGATACTTATATCCATTTTATATCTTAGCTGTTGTGAATAGAGCTGCAATAAATGTGGGAGTGCAGATATCTCTTTGATATACTGATTTTCTTTCTTTTGGATATATACCCAGCCATGGGATTGCTGGATCATATGGTAGTTCTATTTTTAATTATTTGAGGAACCTCCATACTGTTTTCCATAGCTGCTATACTAATTTGCATTCCCACCAAGGCTGTATGAGCATTCCCCTTTATCTGTATGCCCACAAGCATTTATTTTCCATCTTTTCTATAGTAGTCATTTTAACCGGGGTGCAACGATACCTCATTATGATATTGACTTGCATTTTTCTGATGATAGTAGTATCGAGCATTTTTCCATATACCTGTTGGCCATTTGTATGTCATTTTTAAGAAATGTCCATTCAGATATTTTGTCCATTTTGTAGTAGGATTCTTTTTTGTTACTAAATTGTTTAAGTTCTTTATATATTGTGGTTATTAATCCTTTGTTAGAGGGGTAGCTGGCAAATATTTTCTCCCATTCTTTAGGTTGTCTTTTCACTTGTTAATTGTTTTCTTTGCTGTGCAGAAGCTTTTCAGCTTGATGTAATTCTATTTGTCAATTTTTGCTTTCATTGCCTGTGCTTTTGAGGTTTTACTCAGAAAAAAATCTCTGCCTAGACGAGTGTCCTGAAATACTTCCCAAATGTTTTTTTCAAGCAGTTTCATAGTTTCAGTTCTCACATTTAAGTCTAATCTATTTTGGTTTTATATATGATTTATACGGATGTAGTTTCATTCTTCTACAATGGACATCTAGTTTTCTTGGCAGCATTTATTGAAGAGGAGGGTATCCTTTCCCCATTGTATGTTCTTGATGTCTTTGCCAAAAATGAGCTGACTGTAAATGCATGGATTTATTGATAGTTCTTTTTTTTTTCTTTGAGACAGGATCTCACTTTGTTTTCCAGGCTGGAGTGCAGTGGTGTGATGTTGGCTCACTGCAGCCTTGACCTCCCAGGCTCAAGCGATCCTCCCACCTCGACCACCCAAGTAGCTGGGACTAGGTGCATGCCACCATGCCTGGCTAATTTTTTGTGATTTTCATAGAGACAGTGTTTCATGTTGCCCAGGCTCCTCTGGAACTCCTGAGTTCCAGTGATCCTCCCACCTTGGCCTCCCAAAATGCTTGGATTAGAGGGATGGGCCACCGCACCCAACCTATTGATGGGTTCTTTATTCTGTTCTATTGGTCTATGTGTTTTTATGCCAGTTCCGTGCTGTTTTTGTTATTATAACTGTGTAATAATAACACAAGGAGAGATGGAATTTCACTCTTGTCGCCCAAGCTGGAGTGCAATGGCACAATCTCGGCTCACTGCAACCTCCGCCTCCCGGGTTTAAGTGATTCTTCTGCCTCAGTCTCCTGAGTAGCTGGGACTACAGGCACCTGCCACCATGCTTAGCTAGTGTGTGTGTGTGTGTGTGTGTGTGTGTGTGTGTGTTAGTAGAGATGGGGTTTCACAGTGTTGACCAGGGTGGTCTCAAACTCCTTACCCCAGGTGATCTGCCTGCCTTGGCCTCCCAAAGTGCTGGGATTACAGGCATGAGCTACCACACTCGGCTGAATTATGGTGTATTATTATTTTTTTTTAGACAGAGTCTCACTTTGTCACCCAGGCTGGAGTCCAGTGGCGCAATCTTGGCTTACTACAACCTCTTCCTCCCGGGTTCAAGCGATTCTTGTGCCTCAGCCACCTGAGTAGCTGGGACTAAAGGCACATGCCATCGTGCCCGGCTACTTTTCTGTATTTTTAGTAGAGATGGGGTTTCAGCTTGTTGACCAGGCTGGTCTCTTAACTCCTGACCTCAGGTGATCAGTCCCCCTAGACCTCCCAAACTGCTGGAATTACAGGCATGAGCCACCACACCTATCCTGGAGCATAGTTAGAGCCCAATGCAGAGACTCTAAGAACCATGGTAAAACTACAGGAGCTGATAACCAGAATAACCAGTTTAGAGAGGAACAAAACTGACCTGATAGAGCTGAAAAACACAACACAAGAAATTTACTGTGCAGTCACAAGTATCAGTAACAGAATAGGCCAAGTGGAGAAAAGACTCTCAGCTTGAAGACTATCTTTCTGAAATAAAACAAGCAGACAAGAATAAAGAAAAGAGAGTGAAAAGGAACTAATAAAACTCCGAGAAATATGAGATTATGTAAAAAGACATCCTGTGACTGGGGTACCTGAAAGAGATGGGGAGAATGGAACCAAGTTGGAAAACACACTTCAGGATATCATCCAGGAGAACTTCCCTAACCTAGCAAGACAGGCCAACATTCAAATTCAGGAAATCCAGAGAACCCCAGTAAGATACTTTACAAGAAAACCCCAAAACATACCATCATCACATTTGCCAAGGTCAAAATGAAAGAAGAAGTGTTAAGGGCAGCCAGAGAGGCCAGGTTACCTAAAAAAGTAAGCCTATCAGACTAACAGCACATCTCTTAGTGGAAACCCAACAAGCCAGAAGAGATTGGGGGCCAATATTCAACATTCTTAAAGAAAAGAGTTGTCAACCCAAAATTTCATATTCGGCCAAACTAAGCTTCATAAATGAAAGAGAAATAAGCTCCTTTTCAGACAAGCAAATGCTGAGCGAATACATCTCCACCAAGCCTGCCTTGCAAGAGCTCCTGAAGGAAGTACTAGATGTGGAAAGGAAAAACCATTAACAGCCACTTTAAAAGCACACTGAAGTATACACATCAGTGACACTATGAAGGAACTACATAAAAAGTCTGCAAAATAACCAGTTAGCATCATGATGACAGGATCAGATTCACACATAAAAATATTAACCTTAAATGTAAATGGGCTTAATGCCCCAATTAAAAGACATAAAATGGCAAACTGGATAGAGTCAAGCCCCATCAGTATTCTGTCTTCAAGAGACACATGTCACATCCAAAAACACACATATGCTCAAAATAAAGGGAGGGAGGAAAAATGGAAAACAGAAAAAAGCTGGGGTCACAATCCTGGTTTCTGACAAAACAGACTTTAAACCAACAAAGATAAAAAAAGAAGGCCATTACATAGTGGTAAAGGGTTCAATTCATCAAGAGCTAACTATCCTAAATATGTATGCACCCAATATAGGAGCACTCAAATTCATAAAGCAAGTTCTTAGAGACCTTCAAAGAGACTTAGATTCCCACACAGTAATAGTGGACACTTTAACACCCCACTGACAATATTAGATCATCAAGACAGAAAATTAACAAAGATATTCAGGACCTGAGCTCAGCTCTGGATCAAGTGGACCTGATAGATATCTACAGAACTCTCCATTCCAAAACAACAGAATATACATTATTCTTATCACATGGCACTCTAAAATTGATCACGTAATTGGAAGTAAAACACCCCTCAGCAAATGCGAAAGAACTGAAATCAAACTGGTCAGACCACAGCACAATCAAGTTAGAACTCAAGGAACTCACTCAAAACCACACAACTACATGGAAATTGAACAACCTGCACCTGAATGACTCTTGAGTAAATGAAATTAAGGCAGAAACCAAGAAGTTATTTGAAACTAGTGAGAACAAAGAGACAATGTACCAGAATCTCTGGGACACAGCTAAAGCAGTGTTAACAGGGAAGTTTATAGCACTAAATCCCCACAACAAAAAGATCTCAAAGCAACAACCTAACATCACAACTAAACTAGAGTCCAGGCATGGTGGCTCATGCCTGTGATCCCAGCACTTTGGGAGGCCGAGGTGGGTGGAGTGGTTGAGCTCAGGAGTTTGAGACCAGCCTGGTTAACATGGTGAAACCCTGCCTCTACTAAAATTACAAAAATTAGCCAGGCATGGTGGTGCATGCCTGTAATTCCAGCTACTTGGGAGGCTGAGGCAGGAGAATTGCTTGAACCTGAGAGATGAAGGTTTCAGTGAACCAAGATTGCACCACTACACTCCAGCCTGGGCAACAGAGCGAGACTCCATCTCAAAAAACAAACAATAGCTAGAGAACCAATAGCAGACAAATCCCAAAGCTAGCAGGAGACAAGGAATAACCAAGATCAGAGCAGAACTGAAGGAAATAGAGACATGAAAAAAACCCTTCAAAAATTAATCCAGTTTTTTTTTAATTAATAGACTGCTAGCTAGAATAATAAGAAAAGAGAGAACCAAATAGACACAATGAGAAATGATAAAGGGGATATCACCACTGATCCCACAGAAATACAAACAACCATAGAGAATACTATAAACACCTCTATGCACATAAATTAGAAAATCTTGAAGAAATAGATAAATTCCTGGACATATACACCCTCCCAAGACTGAACCAGGAAGAAATTGAATTCCTGAATAGATCAAGAACAATTTCTGAAATTGAGTCACTTATAAATAGCCTACCAACCAAAATAAGCCCAGGACCAGACGGATTTACAGCTGAATTTTAAAAGAGGTACAAAGAAGAGCTAGTACCATTTTTACTGAAACTATTTCAAGCAATTGAAAAGGAGCAACTCCTCCCTCATTTTATAAGGCCAGCATCATCCTAATTCCAAAACCTGGCAGAGATACAACAAAAAAAGAAAACTTCAGGCCAATATCCCTGATGAACATTGATGCAAAAATTCTCAATAATACTAATAGTGGCAAACCAAATCCAGCAGCACATCAAAAAGCTTATCCACCATGATCAAGTTGGCTTCCTCCCCAGGATGCCTGGTTGATTCAACATATGCAAATCAATAAATGTAATTCACATAAACAGAATGAAAGACAAACCACATTATTATCTTGACACAGAAAAGGCCTTTGATAAAATTCAACATCCCTTTATGTTAAAAACTCTCAATAAGCTAGGTATTGAAGGAACATACCTCTAAATAATAAGAGCCATGTATGACAAACCCACAGCCAGTATCATACGGAATGGGCAAAAGCTGGAAGCATTCCCCTTGAAAACTGGCGTAAGACAAGGATACCCTCTCACCCCTCATATTCAACATAGTATTGGAAATTCTGACCCAAATCACAGGGTCCTGAGGCGACATTCATCCTCCTCAGTTTACGAAAACATGACGGGATTAAGATATTAAAGTAAAGACAGGCATAGGAAATCACAAGGATATTCATTGGGGAAGTGATAAGTGTCCATGAAATCTTCACAATTTATGTTCAGAGATTATAGTAAAGACAGGCGTAAGAAATTATAAAAGTTAAACTAATAAATGTCCATGAAACCTTCACAATTTATGTTTTTCCGCCACAGCTTCAGCTGGTCCTTCCATTTGGGGTCCCTGACTTCCTGCAACATGCCTGGGTAATTTTTGTATTTTTAGTAGAGATAGGGTTTCACCATCTTGGTCAGGATGGTCTGAACTCCTGATCTCATGATCCACCTGCCTCAGTCTCCCAAAGTGCTGAGATTATGGGCGTAAGCCACCATGCCTGGGCTTCTGTGAGTAGGTTTTAAAGTACCCAAATACTATTGTATTGGAGTCTGTCTCTTCCTTTAGATCTAGTAATGTTTGTTTTATATATCTGGGTGCTTCAGTATTGGGTGCATATATATTTAGAAATGCAGTATTCTATTGATGAATTAATTGCTTTGTCATTATATTATGATCTTCATTGTCTTTTTACTGTTGTTGTTTTACTGTCTTATCTTTTAAATAGGACATTTAATCCACTCACAGTTAGGGTTATTATTGAGATGTGAGGACTCATTCCTGAAATGAATCCTCTCCATTTTTGTTTGTGTGAGAGAGACTTTATTTCTCTTTTGTTTATGAAAGCTTCCTTGGCTGGGTATAGAATTCTTGTTTGGCAGGTTTTTGTTTTATTTTCCTCTCAGCACTTTGAATATATCATCCCATTCTCTCCTGGCCTGTGAAGTTTCTGCTGAGAAATCCTCTGTTACTCTGATGAAACTTCCCTTGTATGTGACTAGACACTTCTCTCTGCCTTTAACTTTTGACAGTTTGACCATAATGTGACAGGCAGAAGACCTTTTTGGGTTGTTATCTATTTGTGGGTATCTGAACTTCCTTTATCTGGATGTCTAAATGTCTTGCTATACTTGGAAAGTTTTCAGTCATTATTTTGCTAAAAGGTTTTTTATGCCAGTGATCTTCTCTTCACCTTCTGGAACAAACAAATCCATATATTTGGTTGCTTTATGCTGTCCCATGTGTCATGTAGACTTTGCATTCTTTTTTATGAGGTTTTTTTTGTTTTGTTTTTGGGGTTTTTTGTTATTGTTGTTTGAGAACATTCCATGCGCTGTTGAGAAGATTGTCTATTCTGCAGCAATTGGATGAAATGCACATATATTTATTGTTTTTTTGTTTTGTTTTGCTTTTTTTTTTTTTTTTTTTTTGAGACAGAGTCTCGCTCTGTCGCCCAGGCTGGAGTGCAGTGGCCAGATCTCAGCTCACTGCAAGCTCTGCCTCCCGGGTTCACGCCATTCTCCTGCCTCAGCCTCCCGAGTAGCTGGGACTACAGGCGCCCGCCACCTCGCCCGGCTAGTTTTTTGTATTTTTTTAGTAGAGACGGGGTTTCACCGTGTTAGCCAGGATGGTCTCGATCTCCTGACCTCATGATCCACCCGTCTCGGCCTCCCAAAGTGCTGGGATTACAGGCTTGAGCCACCGCGCCCGGCCTGTTTTGCTTTTTAATTTTTTAAAAAATGAGATGGGGTCTTGCTATGTTGACCAGGCTGGTCTCGAACTCCTGGCCTCAAGTGATTCTTCCACCTCTGCCTCTTAAAGTGCTGGGCTAATAGGTGTGAGCCACCATGCCTGGCCGTGTTTTTATATCCTTTTGGTTAAATGATCCCTTTATCATTATATAATGACTTTCTTGGTTTCTTTCTTTTTTTCTCCACACTGTTTTCCATAGTGGCTGTACAAGTTTATATTCCAACCAGCAGTGTAGAAGTGTTCCCTGTTCACCGCATCCATGCCAACATCCATTGTTTTGATTTTTTTTTTTAATTATTCTGGCCATTCTTGCAGGAGTAAAGTGGTATCACATTGTGGTTCTGATTTGCATTTCCCTGATCATTAGTGATGTTGAGCATTTTTTCATATGTTTGTTGGCCATTTGTATATCTTCTTTTGAGAATTGTCTATTCATTTCCTTAGCCCACTTTTTGATGGGATTGTTTGCTTTTTTCTTGCTGATTTGTTTGAGTTCATTGTAGATTCTGGATATTAGTTATTTGTCAGACACATAGATTGTGAAGATTTTTCTCCCACTCTGTGGGTTATCTATTTACTCTGCTGACTGTTCCTTTTACCATGCAAAAGCTCTTCAGTTTAATTAAGACCCAGCAATTTATCTTTGTTTTGACTGTATTTGCTTTTAGGTTCTTGGTCATGAAATCCTTTCCTAAGCCAATCTCTAGAAGGGGTTTTCCAATGTTATCTTCTAGAATTTTTATATTTTCAGGTCTTATATTTAAGTCCTTGATCCATCTTGAGTTGATTTTTGTATAAGGTTAGAGATGAGGATCCAGTTTCATTTTCCTACATGTGACTAGCCAATTATCCCAGCACCGTTTGTTGAAAGGTTGAAAACCGTTATGTTTTTGTTTGCTTTGTCAAAGATCACTTGGCTGTAAGTATTTGGGTTTTTTTCTGGTTTCTCTATTCTGGTCTATTGGTCTATGTGCCTTTTTAAAAATACCAGTATCGGCCGGGCGTGGTGGCTCAAGCCTGTAATCCCAGCACTTTGGGAGGCCGAGACGGGCGGATCACGAGGTCAGGAGATCGAGACCATCCTGGCTAACACAGTGAAACCCCGTCTCTACTAAAAATACAAAAAATTAGCCAGGCGTGGTGGCGGCGCCTGTAGTCCCAGCTACTCGGGAGGCTGAGGCAGGAGAATGGCGTGAACCTGGAGGCGGAGCTTGCAGTGAGCCGAGATCGCGCCACTGCACTCCAGCCTGGGCGACAGAGCGAGACTCCGCCTCAAAAAAAAAAAAAAAAAATACCAGTATCATGCTGTTTTGATCGCTATGGCCTTATAGTTTGAAATCAGGTAATGTGATACCTCTAGATTTGTTTATTTTGCTTAGTCTTGCTTTGGCTATGCGGGCTCTTTTTTGTTTCCATATGAATTTTAGAATTTTTTTTTCTAATTCTGTGAAGAATGATGGTGGTATTTTGATGGGAACTGCGTTGAATTTGTAGATTGCTTTTGGCAGTATGGTCATCTTTACAATATTATTCTATCCATCCTTGAGCATGAGATGTGTTTCCATTTGTTTGTGTCATCTATGATTTCCTTCAGCATTGTTTTGCAGTTTCCCTTGTAGAGGTCTTTCATCTCCTGGGTTAGGTATATTCCTAAGTATTTTAATTTTTGCAGCTATTGTGAAAGGGGTTGAGTTCTTGATTTGTTTCTCAGTTTGGTTGCTATTGGTGTATAGCAGAACTACTGATTTGTGTACATTAATTTTGTATCCAGAAACTTTGCTGAATTATTTTATTAGCTCTAGGAGTTTTTTGGAGGAATCATTAAGGTTTTCTGGGTAAACAATTATATCATCAGCAAACAGAGATAGTTTGACTTCCTCTTTACTGATTTGGATGCCCTTGATTTATTTCTCTTATCTGGTTGCTCTGGCTAGCATTTCCAGTACTGTGTTGAAGAGGAGTGGTGAGAGTGGGCATCCTTGTTCCAGTTCTCAGGGGGAATGCTTTCACTTTTCCCCATTCAGTATTATGTTGGCTGTGGGTTTGTCAAAGATGTCTTTTATTACATGGAGGTATGTCCTTTGTATGCCGATTTTGCTGAGAGTTTTAATCATAAAGGGATGCTGGATTTTGTCGAATGCTTTTCCTGCATCTGTTGAAATGATTATGTGATTTTTGTTTTTAATTATGTATATGTGGTGTATCACATTTATTGACTTGAGTATATTAAACCACCCCTGCATTCCCGTTATGAAACCCACTTGATCAAGGTGGATTGTCTTTTTGATATGTTGTTGGATTCTGTTAGCTAGCATTTTGTTAAGGATTTTAGCATCTATATTCGTCAGGGATATTGGTCTGTAGTTTTCTTTTTTGGTGATGTCCTTTCTTGGTTTTGGTATTAGGGTGATACTGGCTTCATAGCATGACTTAGGAGGGTTCCCTCTTTCTCTGTCTTGTGGAATAGTGTCAATAGGATTAATGCCAATTCTTCTTTGAATGTTTGGTAGAATTCTGCTGTGAATCTGTCTGGTCCTGGACTTTTTTTTTGTTGATAATTTTTAAATTACCATTTCAATCTTGCTGCTTATTATTGGTCTGTTCAGGTTATCTAATTCTTCCTGATAAAAGGTAAGAGGGTTGTATCTTTCCAGGAATTTATGCATTTCTTCTAGGTTTTCTAGTTTATGTGCATTGAAGTGTTCATAGTAGCCTTGAATGATCTTTTGTATTTCTGTGGTATCAGTTGTAATATCTCCTGTTTCATTTCTTATTGAACTTATTTGCATTTTCTCTCTTCTTTTCTTAGTTAATCTTGCTTATGGTCTATCAATTTTATTTATCTTTTCAATGAACCAGGTTTTTGTTTCATTTATTGTTTGTATTGTTTTTTGTTTTAATTTCACTTAGTTCTGCTTTGATCTTGGTTATTTCCTTTCTCCTGCTAGGTTTGGGTTTGGTTTATTCTTGTTTCTCTAACTCCTTGAGGTGTTACCTTAGATTGTCTGTGCTCTTTCAGACAATTTGATGTAGGCCTTTAGGGCTATGAACTTTCCTCTTAGCACTGCCTTTGCTGTATCCCAGAGATTTTGATAGGTTTTGTCAGTATGTCATTCAGTTCGAAGAATTCTTTAATTTCAATCTTGATTTCATTTTTGACCCAATGATCATTCAGAGGCCGGGTGTGGTGGCTCAAGCCTGTAATCCCAGCACTTTGGGAGGCCGAGACGGGTGGATCACGAGGTCAGGAGATCAAGACCAGCCTGGCTAACACGATGAAACCCCATCTCTACCAAAAAAGACAAAAAACTAGCCGGGCGAGGTGGCGGGCGCCTGTAGTCCCAGCTACCCGGGAGGCTGAGGCAGGAGAATGGCGTGAACCCGGGAGGCAGAGCTTGCAGTGAGCTGAGATC